>NW_021938789.1:43758163-43845522 GCF_001715985.3 Manacus vitellinus | reverse complement strand
CGGGACTAGGTTAAAAAAAAAAAAATACTTAAACAATTTCACAGCCTGTGATCCCGGCGCCTGCAGCTGTACTAACGACAGAGTATTTATCCCAGCCTCTCGGGGAGGATTCCCCGCCACCGCCGCCGGGGTCTGCACAGGGAGGGCTAGGGAACACACACACACACCGAGACGGGCAGAGCCCCTCTGCGGGGCAGGGAGCTTCATGGAGAGACAGCCTGGGAACGCTCGGGAGGACACGTCGCTGTACCTGCTTGAACTAGCCCTCAGCGGGGAAAGATGGCTCTCTGCTTCAGGGCTAGGAAAGTTTAGGAGGGGGCTAAGGACACGGGGTCCGTTTTATTTCCCACCACCCCCTTCTTCCCCCGGGAGGTGAAGGGGGGTATTTTAGTTTATGGCAATGAGGAAGGTATATTATGGCAGCCTGCGCGAACTAAAGCAAAACATAAGCATAACTTAAAAAGCCCTCAGTTTATGAACACTGCCTCTTTGTTTTCCAGATGCTCTACCTGAATAGTTCAGATATTTCCAGCATCTTTTCTGATGTAGTGCTATCGATCAGAAACGCTCACTCGGGAGGCAGTCGTGGGGCTACGTCTAGTTTCCAGACTCCGGTATGTTTAGTTCAAAATGGTTATCAATTACGGTAATTACGATCATAATTAGATTAATGAACCGTTTGCAGCCCAACCTACCGAGTGCAAAAACTTCGTCTTCTCCCAACGTCGTGCACTAAAAAGCGGGCTTTATGTAAACAAATCCAGATGAAGGGAGCGTAAATCTACAGAAGGAACCTCACCCCCGGCTGCACTGGGGACCGGCGGGCGTCTTTCCGTCGGGGGGAAAAAAAAAAAAAAAAAAAAAGACCCCAAGCCCGCAGGAGCCACCTCTGTGTTTCCACGTCAGGGAAAAACCCAGACTCTCGCTGCCTTCAGAGGTCTAGTGGCAATACAAAGGCTGCCCCGGAAAGCTCTAGGCTAAGCATCGTCTCGTGGAGGGATGCGAAGGATTTGCATACAGCAAAAGAAAAAAAAAAACCTCTCCCGTTTCCAGAAAGGAAAACGTAGCTGCATATCCTCGATAACAACTACTCAATAAAACTAGTTTTGCCAGCCATGTGTATGAAAGCCCCGCATCTGGTAAGGAATAAAACGTTAGCGTTCAGCCTTTTATGCCAGAAGTCATACGCATTTTCTTGCCCTATTCCCCCCAGCATTAAAGTGGTTTCTCTCCACAAGAGCTTCCCTCGCTGGCTACCTTTTCTCTCCCCGCGATCCCCTCTCAGGGTTTATTGCCACCAGCAGCGAGAAAATGATGGTGCCCACCAACCGGGTCATTATTGTTTAATCGATGCATCTCCGGAGCATGAAAAGGGTACCCGAGACGCAGTTATTGATTTCCCTCCCCCACTAACTATCGCTCTCTTTTCTGCGAATGAAATAAATAAATAGAAATTGCTAGCCGGGCTTTGCGATTCTGTCCCTGCTTAAGCTAAATGTGACTGTACATGTTCAATGTTGCATATCTGCTCTGCCAAAGACAGAGAGATCAAAGGTCATATTTAACATTCAGGAGGAGGGGCGGGTGCAGATTAATTAATAAATTAATACAGCGATGCCTTTTATTGCCCAAGTCTAGCATTAATCTACTTTTACGATCCCAGAGAACAAGAACAACAGGAAAAAAAGAGCCCCCGACAAACCCACAAAATTTGAAAAACACAAAAAACGACCCCTCTAAAAAGAAACAAACAAACCTAAAAATCAAAACCACAAAAAAACCAAAACAAAAATAACAACCCACGAAGAATAAGGGGGAAAAGAGAGGGGGGGGGGGAAGCAAACCAGTCACTTACCAGGCTCTTTATTTGGGGGGGCTTGAGCGTGCAGACGCTACCAGCCTGTCTGCCTTTAATTAGTTGCACATCAGTCCCTAACACAAAGAAGAAGAAGAAGAAGAAGAAAAATATCCAGATGTGCCTTGGCAGCTCCTCAATTACAACTTTGATACTTGTAAACAAACTGCGAGGGCGGTGGGGAAGGTGGGGGGGTGAACAGGGGGGATAAATTTAAGCCGCCGATCCACTAAACAATACCTGTAAGTGGCTTTTTTCCCCCCTCTCCCTCTCTCGCCCGTTGCAGAGAAAGGAGGAGGAGGGGGGGAGAGCAGGGGAGGCGGCGGGGGGCGAGGAAGGAGCAGGCACAGAGGGAGGGGCGGGAGGAGTGTGCGTGTGTGTGTCTTCTGTGTGTGTGTGCGTGTGCGCGGTGGTCTCCTCTGCCGGCGGCGCACTGCTCGCCGCCCGTCTCCGGCGCCCGCCCCTCGCACACAGCGCCGGGAGTGCGTGTGCGTGTGGCGGTGCGGGGGAGGGGAGGGGAGGGCGGGGGCGGGAGGCGATCGCCGCCGAGGTGAGGGAGCGCGGCGGGAGGCGCAGGGATGCGACACCGCTGCGCCGCCGCCGCCGAGCGGCGCGCACAGGACCGCGGCCGCAGCGCGGGGGCCCGCCCCCGCCGCCGCCCCCTCGCCCCCTTCGCCCCCTCCCCGCGGCGGGGGCGCTGCGGCCGCGGCCGCCCGGTGCGGGGCTGCCGGCGGGGCGGGGCCGCCGAGCAGCCGCAGAGGGGAGGGAGGGAAGCGAAGGGGGGGCGGCGGTGGGCAGGGCGCGCCCCGCCGCGCTGCGCCCTGTCACCCTCGCGCGGGCGGGCGGGGAACTGCGGCAAAGTTTGTGCCCCGGGAAGTTTGCGGAGGGGAGCTGGGGGCCCACCCCGTCCTGGCCCGCCCCTGCAGGCTGGAGCGGCAGGCCGGTGCCCCGGTCAGCGTGGCATTTTTCACGAGCGTTTGCGCGTCTCTAACGACTACCACCCCCACGCATGCTATTAGCTTTTTATTTCAGACGCGTGAGGTGCTGCGGATTTCAGGCATATTTAGGCGAACTGGAGCCAGCTGAACCGTAGATGTTACACAAGTGTCTCGGCACTCATTGGAAGCGCTTTCCCCACATTTGCCCTTTGCTTGTGCCAGAGCCCAGGAGGTGCATGGCCCCTGTCTGGGCAGGCCACGCATACCCCCGCACCTGAACTGCCAACGTTATAACGCTTTTCTCAACAAGCAACTGACTTACAGAGATTGCATGCAAACACACAGCAGATCCTTAAAGAATTTCAGCAAACTATTAAAAAAAACCCAACCAAGCCCACTCGCCTTCCCCAGAGTTCTTGCAAGCACAAAAAGGGGCCTATATTCACCAAATAAATTATGCGTCACAAGTTCTTCATCCAGCTCCTCTTGGAGCGAGCGATGGCACTTACGGAGCCGTTGCTGCAGCCCGGTGCTGCCAGTGTGGGCACTAAGCAGTTAAGAAATGGATGTTTCTGCCAGGAAAATCATTTTAGCCATGTGTAAATTACAGAAGAAGAAGAGAAAATTGTACCGTTTCACTGGCTTTATATGTAAGTGAAGGATTTATGTGCAGACTGAAGTTTTATTTCCTTCCACGCCAATCTGAATTCAAGCTTGGGGTGCTCAGTTTTAGGGAATTACCCACAGGAAAGCGCTGCAGGAACATTTTCCCAGGAGCAGCAAGATGAGATGGATTTGAGCAGTGGGATTTGGCAAGAACCAGCAGCCTTGTGGTTAGTGCTCCAACAAGTGAGACTGACTGGTACAGGAGAGGGACAGTTATGGTTAATCAGGTAAGTTGCAGATCTGCAAGAAGGCACGCTTCTGGCATTTATGTTACGGATTGGTGCACTTTATTTGGAACCAGTACAGTTTATCGAACTAATTAGCTGCTTCTAACCACACGATATGCATTTTGAAATACCCCCAAACATGGATTTACATAATGAAGTGTAACCTCCCGACTAGCTAGCGTCATCCTTTATGACAGGTCTGCTGCCTTTTTCAAAGTCTTTTCTGTTTTGATACATTTTAAACCAAACTTATGAAGGGGGGGGGGCTGGGAGGGAGAATACAAATGAGGGGAAACAGTGTTTCAGTAATGTCACAAAGTGACAAAAAACAAGAGCTTTTTCTGTTGAGGTTCATTCCCTACCACTTTTCTCCCAAATTAGTTGTCAAAAGCCATACGCAATACTCCAAACACCGAGGACGTTTTTCAAATACAGACTTCTCCTGAACTCCAAACTTCCTTTAATCACAACCTGTGTCTCACTTAAGTAATCCTTTCTGAGTTAATTTATTACTCTTGAAGGAGTTACATTTTTAATAAGCTAAAAGAGGAAAAGGGGAAAACTCTGATAATCTTTTCTCATGCATAAAGAAGACCATTTCATGTATTTTTTAATTGTCATGTGAATTAAATTGCAGTGCTATATATAACCTTTCTGCTCCAGCCTGGAAACTTGTACACTTTTTTGGTGTTGGGGAAGAAGTGTGGAATCCAGTTCAGATGGATTTTCTCTGAAATCTTTTTGCTTAGTAGAGTTCGGGGGGTTTTGTTTGTTTGGTTGGTTGGGGGGTGTCATTGGGGTTTTTTTGTTTTGTTTGTTTGTATGTGTATGTGTTTATTTTTGTTTTGTTTTCAGATACAAATCTGTTTTATCCTACATTCTGCCCTGAGCCTGGGAGCCAAGGAGGACTGTAAGAGTGGAAAATGTACAAGTGTTTATTAGTGAGGTAGCCAACCTTCCAGCTACAACTATCTCATGACGAGTCCTCAGAAAACAACTCCAGATTGTCCTTTTCAGCATAATCACTGCTTTGATGGGAGGGACAGAAAGTTAAAAATCACAGACTCTGTTTTTCGTTCAGAAACCATTCCTACTTCATTTTTAGCAGGAATGCAGGAAGAGGAGTATGTTGTAACATTGGTAACATTGCCCTGCCTTTTAGGTTGTTCTGAAAGAAAGTTGCAAAAAAAAAAAGAAACTCTCGTTCATTCTGTTACTGACTCTAGTGTGTATCTGCAAACTGGCCACTTTAAACCTACCCTGCTCCATTAAGTATTATAAGCACTAGAATTAGAAAAAGGAGTCAAAGCCAGCCCTTGGGGAATGCAGCAGTTCCTTACAGACTTCTAGCCGGGTATTTTTTTTTTCCTAATATTATTACTCTTTCTTTTTGTGTGCTGTTTTCCTAGGGCTCCCAAAGCCCACAGATACACTGTCAGGGCTAGACTCTGACTCTGTTGTTGTGTTTGGGTTTCCTTCTGCTGGGGCCAAGAGCTCTAAAATGTCCCAGACCACATGCGCTGTGACTCTGGCTTTCCTCTGGGTGGTCCATGTGGCACATGTCCTGAGCAGCCTAACCGTGGGTGTGGGCCTCTGCCCCAAGAACTATGGATGGCAACTGGAAAAGCAGCTGCCACTGCTCCACTCACTTTTTCACTAGGAAATCTCCTGCTTTGCAAAGGAAGTGGTAGGTTTTCATTCAGGACCATGTGCCTTTACCTGCCGCCAGCTCTATTTGTGCCTCACCCCTTGATGAAAATGGAAATGGTGGCTCAGCTGTCTTCCACCCTCAAGAAGAAACACATTTCTGGCACAGCCTTTTTTCTAGCACCAGTCTTGTGGGCACTCTGAATATATGGTCCTTCTCTTCTGAGACGGGGGTAAATTGAAGAACAGATGCAGAAGTTTTCTCAAAATTCCCAAACCAACTTCTTTTTTTTATTTCATTGGTGGAAGAAATACATGAAAACATATGGAAATGTCTTGTACATCCACAGCAATAAAAGCACACCTGCACCCTGTTGCCTGGAATCCCTCATAATTCTTTGACATCCTTTGAGCTACAAATTATTTCACGGATTCTCTGGGACCTGGGCTTCAATCTAAGCTGAAAGCTGTCTGTTTGTACTGCCATGATGCCAAATCCAGCCGCTCTGAGCTGCAGTTCATCTCTGTGACTTCCAGCAGTGCTAGGCACCCTCCTTCCTTCCTCTACAGATGGTCACCTTTCTGCTGGCACATATGTACCATTCCTCCTTCTCGTGGTTGCAGCCAGACACCTCCTGTTCACTCCCTCATACCTACCCCTGCTGCTTTCCACGCATGCAGCCAGCCCATCCCAGCTCTCTGATGAAGGGGGACGCCTCGCTACTTGCCAGCTACTCTGGAGTTCTCGCATCAGTAAAGGGAAAGTCCAGGCACGAACTAGTTTTTGTGTGCTGCAAGAAAAGACACCTGAGAACTGCTGAAAAGCACTGTCTGCCAGAAAAATCAGGATAAACCCATCCATTAGAATGCCTCTCTTTCACATTACTGAAAACTGCACTCCTTGCTTTTGTTTGAAAGGAAATGCAGCAATTACCCCTATTACAGACACCTACAAATATTTACTTAAATTATGTAGCAGAGGGATTTTTAAAAAAAGTTATCACAGCTTAAACATTCCCATCACTTTGAATCTGGCTTGATTCTGTGTCAGGTACAGCCTCTTTCCTGATTCTTCAGGGGCAGGATTCCAGACTGCTGATCTCCAATTATGCCGACTCCCAGAGGGCTCGATCCGTCACTGATGCAAGTCAACATTGCAGCTCTGCATTTGATAGAATGCTGCCAGATGAGAAACAGCAGTGCCTAGGAAAAACAAAACCCACAGTGATCCTTATACTGTTGATATCGGGATCCTGATAGGACAAAGAAGGGGAGTTCTGAAACCTGGGTCTAAAGAGCTGGCTACTAAAACCACCTGGGTCTGTTTAGACCACCTCAGCATCTCTCTTCTCTCTGGCTGACAGCCCACGCATTGGTGCCACAGTTTCATTTCTTAATGTTTCTTAAAAACCGCCCTTCACTGGATTGGGGCTGGAGTGGCTTTTACCCTGTGAATGCTGTATGAATCTAAATGTCAAGCCAGAGATGTCATGCCAGCAGCTATCAAGGCGGTTTAGAATAAGCATTCCCTGGCCAGTAGACAGTAAGCATGGGCTTGTTCACCTAATCAGCTTTTGGGCTCCTCAGTGCTAAGGCTGTATTCTGTTTTTGTCAAATGGCATTGTACCAACACTCCTCTGGGGCAGCTGCTCAGAAAGTGTGTTTGTTCTTTCAGGGCTTGCATGTCCCAAAAAAACCTGTGAGAAAGGTTTGAATCATTGCAGCTAGTTCAGGATGGCTGACAGTTTTTCTTTCCTTTTGGGCCCTATTTTCAGATACTTCTCAATTTGTCAAGTTTCACCTCTTTGAACTAAAAGTTCCCTGTTTGAGAGGTATGCAGTCTCTAAAACCATTCAGCTGGTTTCCAGACTTCATTCTTAACTAACACATTTTCTGTGCTAAAATAATAACTATTTAAGAACTACTTTTCTAAGGAGCTGTAATGCCTTTGCACTTAGAAGCAAAAAGTTTAAAGTTTGATCATTGTGAACATACCTCATTTGGCCAAATTGCACAAATTTCTGAGCTATAAAAAAGAAATCTTAGTTCACACACAGGAACTGTTAGAAGTGCAAGAGGGAAAAATTCTCCAAAGAGTCTCTTTTTGGCCGATCTTTGAAAAAGATTCCCTCAGTAAACACATTCCCTGTACTGGAACTGCTAAGTGATATGACAGTAGCAAAAGGCCACCATCAGCCACAGAGCATTCAAATTTAGTGATCTCTCTTATCAAATTATCAAAACATGGATGATCCCACTTCTAGAATATGGAGACAGACTTGTTGATGCTTGAGAAGTACATAGGTATCACAGAGATAACCTGTAGAAATTTTGGAATATGGAAGTGTGGAGCTGGGGAAACTCTATGAAGGAAGAAAAGGCTGATGGTGAGAAGGGACCATGGACTAAATAAGGAAACAATCCTGTGGAGAGACTAGTATGCCATCAAGTGTATGTAGCAAGCTGGTAGAGTAAGGATTGCATGGATAAACTCCAGAGAGCATCTCCTAGCTTTTGAGCCCTTCAGTCTTTGACCTTTGTGAAAATTCTGGAGGTTTCTATCCTCTGGGCTTGGCTGCCTTCTGAATTGTGGTACTCGTCTTGGAAGTGACAGGTTTTGCTTTACCTCTGTATGTAAGTTTTTTATGAGATAGTTCCATTTTCATATTTAATAAATTGGGGAGAGTAAAGACTTAATTAGAAAGCAGAGTTTTGTCAATTTAACACCATCTTCAGATGAACGACAGCCATCTTGTGCCAGATTTTCATATCACCGTGATCAAACACCTCTGGTAGATAATAGCAGAGAAACCAAGCTCATACCACCAAGCCATGACTTTGGCCCTGGAATGCCCAGGATAGCTACATCAAGCTATTCCATGTTCTGTTAGTTTGAAAGAGCATTCAAAACCAAAATAGGAAGTACAGCAAACTTTTTTACTACCTCATAAAACAGCAAAAGAAAACAATAGCAGCTGCTTCAGTTAATTTCTATAGGAAGAGAAATTTGAGTAAGATTTTTTCGCTAGAGAAAATTCTTTTCTCTGTAGTTGTGATGTATAGCTTTGGTTACATTCTCATTGAAATAGCCAGAGATTTTGTTATCACCTCAGTTCTCACACTCTAAATATACACAAAAGACGTGTATATTTTACTATCCTGTTTTGTTAATGTTTTGCTCACCTCTTCTGTTGTCACATTTCCACTGTTAAGGCTCGTCTGGAATAAGCTTATTTTTTTTAAATACTTGATTTCACACACTACTACTATTTATGGTTAAGGCTTCTTTGGGAAGAATGACAATCAATCATGACTCAAAGATGGTCTCAGTGCCAGAAGCACTTGTATCCTTCTACAGGCCATCATTCTAACTTACAATAAGCACCAGTAGGCAGTGGATGGTCATTTCCCTTACTGTTCCCTGAGGTCATCTTAATCAGCCCTTGCCTTTACTGTCAGAAGGCATAAAAATGGAACTCCACATGCTGCACAGCATAGGACTGATGGATGACCCCAGAGGAGTACTTCTGATCCTCTGTCGATGTCCCCAGAACTTCCTTCTTTCTCTAATTTCAGAGGTATCCACAGATGAATAGGGGTGCGGAGGGCAGCTGGCTGCTCCAGTTGTCAGGTGGTTTAAAAGATGCTGCAGGTAGCTGGAAGCTGACAGCACAGTGTCTGTCACTTGGATGACCACAACTAAGCACCTCCTTTGTAAGTCAGGACACTCAGCAGCAGGTATTGTCTCACAGAAAAGGTTATTGCTGTGGTTTAGATAATACCAGTTTCCATCATTTTATCACTGTTACCCCAGTTATGGGTGCTTTCAATATTCACCTACTTACAGCTGCGGACACAGAGGTTCAAGAAAGAGTATGCTGGAAAAGGGAAATGATATCCCAGATGCCAGTGCATGGTCAGAAGAATACACTACAATCCCAAGAATGGCAACAAAATGTGAGCTACTGGACTTGGGAAGAACAAGAATAAACACAGTGAAAAGCAAACAATAAAAAGCTGGTAAGAGAGGAAGAAATGTAGATAAACTGTATTGTGAGGATTTAAAAGGAAAATCAGGGCAGAACAAAACACAGAAGGTGCCACAAGGGACATGAGCAAACTTTCTTGTTTCAACAAGATAGCTATTGTTTCTCATGCGTGTGCAGTCCTGTCCAAATGTGCCGTCACACAAATATTTTAAGTTGCTCTCTCCTGCCAGCAAGAGAGTTGTTATCATGGCAGCCGGTGCTGTGCTGCCGAGATGAGCCCCCAGAGAAAGCCCTCTCTCCTCTCACTCACGCACTGGCATGCCAGCCAATTCCCTGCACTCCTTCCTACGTGCTCAGAATGACGGTCACGTTTCAGTCAGTGCTTCAACCCTTTCTGGGTGTAACTTTAGCCCCCTTGAGCAGTGACATACCTGCTTTACACTGCATCTGCAGAACAGAAGAAACAAGGCCCTGAGCGCAGAGATCTTGTTAAAACATGCTATAGGCAGACCAAGAGATATTATCAGCCAATTGAACAAGGACCAATACACCTCCATTCTTGAAATTCTGTATGTTATCCCTGCTCTGCTGAATCTGCTTGATTTCAAGTTGCAAAAGCATTATCCTAAGCAGGATGACAGAAATGCCCATTTTTAATTAATGTTATTATTTTATTACTCTTGGTTCTTAATGGCCCAAGATATTTTAGCTGATAATTGGGATCAAGTAACAGGGTTATTTCTTTTATACCCGTAGCATATGTAGGTATCTATATCTATGTGTATATATATCTGTATGTACATATGTATGTAAGTATACAAAACCCCTATGCAAATACTTTAGGGTAGAGATCACTCGGTATGTGGAGTTTTCCTTAACACTTCTCAAGCCCATTTAATATACATGTTTGCTGTTACACAAAGCAATACTGACCCAAAAACAATTGGTCTTGTAGATATAAAGTGAACATTAAGACTTTAATCAACAATGCTGTCAAAGTATCTAGAAGAAATTAGTTTATCATGCATAGCAAAGATGGGTTTCTTGAGACTTCTAATGAAAGCTGATATAGCCATTATCTGATTACTGTAACATACACTCAATCATTAATACAAAAGTACTCTTTCATGATCTTCATTTTATGGCCACAGCCATCCTAGGAGGAAGCCAGGAGGTGGGAAGAGGAAAGTATTGCTTCTTGCTTTTGTTCATGCCAGTTCTAATGGGGTTGTGACACTGAAGAATGCTAATTCAAGACTGATGTGTATTTCTTGGCCCTGATCACAAGATGTGGGTCAGACTTATGAGGGGTCAGCAGTATTTGACGTCCTGAGGGCAAAATGATGCTATTCAAGATTAATACAGAGGCTGTGCCAGTACTCTCTAGTCCCAGGGACTGCCAGTTGGCCTGTTGAGAAGGTGTAAATCCATGTTCCCCATCGCAGCTGTGCTGAACCAAGTCCTGCTACGAGTAAGGAGCTGTGCCCTGGCATCTGCATAGAAGTGATGATACTGCTTTTCAGTAGCAAAACCATGGAGAACGTAAAGATGCATAAGGGGTCTGGTAATTATTTCTCAAGTTTGTTATAGCAAACTGCACTCTGTTGTTATTTTGCTGCTGGCTTCTGCTAATAATTTGCTCTCAGTTTTTAAAGAACAGACCCCAAAAGAAATTTGTTGGCATCTGGCTCAATCAAAATGGAAAAAGTCATAATAAGGAAACTATCTTTCAAGAAGAGTGAAGACTGTGTTCTCTGAATGTAGATTTTTTTAAATTACTTTGGATTTTGCAGATTGTAGTCATTATACAGCTATTTATGAAGAAGTATTATTGTTGTCTTTGTCATGAAAAAAAGCCTTGAGAACTCTGACTGTCACGTAGGATTAGTATTGCCACAAAATAAATGTTCTCTCAATATTTTTGCAGACATTTTCACAGGATCATTGGAGAACCTGAGCCTCACTATTACTGAAAATTAAAATTACTTAATAGTGCTGCCTATGATAGGGTGTTGGCTTTACAGTTGTCAAAAACCTCAGATATTGATCATTCTGTTTAATGATACATTATTTTCTTTTAGTACTTCTAGACATACTGCAAGTGTTATGATTCTTTAAATGTCTGTGTTATTGTAAAAGTACTAGTATGAGTGAATAAACAGTTGCCTAAAATAGATATTGATTTTGCATCTTTAAAAGCAAGAGACTGAGAACACCAATTATATGTTTATCTCAGAAATATTAATGTCTTCATGTACCATTCAATTCATGCTGCAAGTTGTATCTTTTTGGAGAGAGTTCTTACTGCATATCATATAAGTTTCATGTAAACTTGTAGGTTAAATGGTAGAACAGTTTGGTTCTGAACCAGACATTAAAGGTATCCTTTGGGAATGCTTCTAAGTATCTTGACTTTAATGACTGGAACATTTTAGTCTTTTTTTTTTTTTAGTTGAAGTCAGCCTCAGAATTAGCTTTTTGTTGCCCCTCTGCCTTCTTCACATCATTCCTTCTCTTGTCTGGAGAATCTCAGCTGTTAAAACCCACTACTGCCAAATCTGATGCCAGCTGTGGACAAAAGAGAATGTTCAATGAAACAGGAACACTTGAGCTTCCTGTTCATGCTATGCTGTGGCTGTAAAACAATGGACTTGTAGCAGTCCTGTAGGCTATGTAGAAGAAATGGACCTTTAAGGAATGTATGTTTTCACACATTGACAGGAGTACTAAGCCCCCACGTTTTCCTACCATATGAAATTCATCACTGTGTAAAATTCTATGTACATTCCTGTGGTTCACTTCCTGCTGCAGCTATGACAAATACCCTTTTATATTTAGAGATTTTAGGGTTATTCATGTTTCATTTCTGTTCTTATCAAATCTGTACTTCAAATATCTGTCTGCATCCTACTCATTCCTGTGTGATATATGAGTCTACAGATAATATATGCACCCCATACTTAAACACATGCATAGAAGCCTCCAGAACTGAGTTCATGGTTCTCCCTGGCTGATATGCTTCTTTGGCCACCGCACCCACAACAATCACTCTAGTACCACCAGTTCACCTGACCTTCCTCTGCTTTTGATCCAACTCAACAAACCCATTCATTTTTCCTAACAGAACACTGGAAGTTTCCAAATGATTTTTGCTTCCTAGGGTAGACTTCAAAATGAACACGTGCCTATACATATGTGCATTTACACATGTATAATGCCATTCGGGGGAGACCAAAGCTGAGCTGTCAATAATGTAATCTGCTGTGGAGTATAGGTCACAGAGAAGTCTAAATGGCATCTCAAGGATTCTTATCCATCTCTCTTGACTCAGATTTATATGTTAGGAGGTAAAAACTGGTGACGTGAGTCCAAATGATAGTGACAAAATGATCCATGTGCAATAACAAGGCTCATGCATCAGATGCTGTAAGACATGCAGGGAAACAAGAGGTTTCCAAAGCACAATCCAAGACTGATCCAGAGAAGACCCGAAACTCAAACACTGATCAGATTTGTGGCAGACATAATTTAAGACACAATATAATTATGAAGGGTGGGAAGCAATGAAAAGGGCAAGACTGGAGAAGATCTGGGCATTAGTATTACAGTCATTTGTTCGTAGCAACTATGCACAATGGGGTGAATCAAAGTAGCTTTGGTTACTACTAGGTCTGGTTTATGTATGAACTCTTTAACTATAAATAAAATCATCTCTCCTTAAATTACCAATCAAGCTAGGTACCTTTGGCAAGGTGTCTCCTCGAGGAATCGCAGTGAAAAGTTTGTTTGGAAGAAGGACTTAAAAGGTAGATGCAGCTGGCATGGATTAGAGATCCTTATGGAATGAAAGAAAATTAACACTGTCGTGGGAGGAAAAGGTGGACACAATTTACCTCACTGCTCTTCCTTCTGTCTAGCGGACACATCAGATCACTTTGTCACTGTAGAAGAGCCTGCTCCAGTTGTGAGATCGACCATATTAGCCATTTCCAGGAATTTCTAGTATGTAAGTCTTACTTTCTTCCTCCATCAAACACCTGTGAGTATTTCCCTCATAGTAAATCTTGCGACCAAGATGAATAAATATATTAATAGTAATGTATAATTATTGCCAGTACTCTAGCCCAGCCTGTACATCAGCTCTTCAGGAAGTTTCACAACCCATTCATGTACAGTCACGGTGCATTCTCCATCAACCCTGACACATTCCTCACTCACAGCATTTAGGAGGGAGAAAGGGATTGAAAGAGGAAACATGCAGAAGAATATGCTGGTCAGAGAAAGCAGTCAGGTTGCAGAAAAATACCCCAAAGAACTATTGTTTTTCCATTTTAACAGTTTCCTCTGGCTCAATTGAATTTTCTCTGTTCACTGTTTATTTTCTCTGTAGTGTTTAGGTTTTTACTATTCACTAACAGGTCATTCAATAAGTCAAGAGTTTGTCCTTGCTATGTTTCCACTTATTGAATTAAAAAAAATATTATACTTTAAAGTCCACATTTACTGTTACATTTACGAAATCTCTCTTGCCTCTGAGCAACTTAAATGCCTGGATGTTTCCTCCCTGTTTTATGTGATTCTAAATGATTATCCAGTTTGCCAATAATGTAATTAAAAAGACAAAAATCACAGTTATTCCAGAGTGAGAAGCTGTCCTAGAGCTTTAGATCATCCTGATTTGGGGTGCTGGAGAATTCAATGATGTAATTAAGAAAGTCCTGCAGTCTTCATAAAGATCCCAAAGTTATCCTCCCCAGACTTACGCTTTTTCCTTTCCTTGCCACTCCAAGCCCTGTCTTTGCCTGTCCCATGCCACAGGGAAAACAGAACTCTCTCATCTGGTTTCTGCCGTGCTTCCAGGAATCTCTGTCAGCTGGACAAAAGATACTGAGGGTAGCTTTAATTCCCTTTTATTTGGTGTAAACAAGCAAAAGGGTTGAAACTCTCGCCTTTTCTCCCTGTGTTAAGGATAATGTAGTCAGAACTCTCATAAGAGAAGCGTCTAGTACTGTACATGTGTCGTACCAGGGAAAGAGTGCTACCTCTTGCATTGCTGGAAAGTCTAAACACATTTAAGTCAAAGGCAACCAAATTTCCAACACCTCCTGCAGTCTCCATCTTGGAAGAGGAATTGCCTTAAGAGGTACTAATAAAGACTGCTCAATGAGCAATTTCTGGAGATCACTTCTGTACACTGGGTATATCTTTTAAAGGGTTTTTCACATGGTTAGTAAGAGCCTTGGAATACATGGGAATCTGCATATACACATATGTCTCTAATACCACTTAATTCCTCCAGTGATTTTTACCCAAAAGGATTTATCTTGTAGGCTGTGAAATAGACCTAGCGAGCAGGGAAGTCTGCTGGCTCAATAATAGCGATAAAAGTTAGATATCATAATGCTTCCATTTCATTAGGAAGCTATCTGCCTCCTGGTTATGACCCAGGAAAAAGTGGATACATGGCTTGATACAGCACAGAAAACATAAGGTATATATTAATGATCACATGCTGTTTCTCTCAAAAGGACATTTCTCTCTGTTCTAGCTGCATATTGTTTGACTTGGCAGTAGTAGGAAAGGGAATAGATGATTCAGTTGCTATAATTTGTAAAAAGCATCAACAATTTTAACCTGCATTTTCCCTTCAGTCATACTCTCATCTCAGCTAAAGCTTTTTGTTTGATGTTTTCCTCCACTCTGACCATTTTCTAAAACACTTGAGATGAAGTCAGGTAGGTAAGTAGAATATGGTACACTCTACACTCTCTGTACACTCTAACAGCATTAGCATACATCAGTGAAGGGAATGGGTTACTTCCCCATTCAACCTAAACTCATTTTTGTCCTTGAGTGCCATACACATATGGCAGACTAAGGACAAAGAGGATCTAGTGACATCAATTGCTTAGTTTGGGGTACCATTTAGACTAGTCATAGCAGATAATTAGACAGATAAAGGTTTTGGTTTAGTTGTTTGTGTGTTGGTAGGAAAGTACAGTGTATCAGTTGGTCTAATGCAGTCTCCCCAGTATGCTTTTGGTGAGGGGGGTGTGACAACTGCAGTGTTTTACCTCAAGTTCTCGGTTGAGAACCATTTCTTAATAAGACAAAAAAGCTTTCTCTGCAAAGCCTTGCTACTTTTTCCATATATAGAATCTATATTAATGTTCAGTCATGTTGCTCAAGAAGAAAACAATACATCTAGCAGCGAATCCCACATATTCACTTTGCATTATACCTTGCTTCCCATTTATTATAAATTCCTCTCCCTCTGCAATAAATTGATCCATTTTTTTTCTTTTTCAGTTTTCCTGATTCCAAACCTCTCACTAAGCTTGATTTGCTGCTTCTGTTGGGCCACCTAAACTATGCCATGTGTATTATACCTCCGGGTAGATCATTAATTCCTACCTCTTTGATTTAGCTGCACTCTCAGTCAGATTCCTGCATCATTTTATCTCCCTCGATTTTTTCTGCCAGTTGGAAACTCGGCTTTGGTTCTGCCTCCTTAAACATTAGAAGAAAGTACATTTCTTTTTTTTTGACCTCATTTTCTCACCTGACAACACTCGGCTTTTTTACTGATGTCGCCCCAAATCATGTTTTTTCCATTTAGTACTAAGGTTAGCATTTCTGTGTTTCAGCAAAAGCAGCTATTTGCGTTCCTATGATGTTCAGAGTCATCCTATGCATCTGCCTGTGCAATTCTGAGTTCAGTGCCAAAACAATTTGGGAATTTGTATTAAAGCTAGAAAGCCTTCTTACTATCTTGATAGCTTAGCTGTATTTGCTGTCACAGTATTGATACAAGCCAGTTGATTCTGCATTCCTCAGTACATTTCTGCATACTCTCTTGTGCTCTGGACCAGGGCTGGCCACTGTTTTCTAATCAAACGTTCATATGCAATGATACAGTCATCAAATAGCTGGTAACATTTCTGCTATGCAAAAATTCAGGCTAAACTTTCTAAGGAACTTTCAGGCTAAATCTACAGTTAAATCATTTTCATATTTAATTCAATACTAACTTCCTTCAGATTCTACTCATTTAGTTTGAGTTCACATTCATACTCTCCTCAGAGTCACATCCAATACTCCACAACATTAGCAGTCCTTTCAGCAAAGTTAGGGTAATGTATCTTTCTTTTATCAAATACTGCCACCAAAGCTTAATTGTTAATGCTCTTCAGCTTAGAGGGTCCACAATTGCTTGTCTCAGTAGTTTTAGTTCAGTGTTATACTCAACAAACCACCACATCCACTGCGGATTCATCAAAAAAAGCACCTGATTTAACAAAAGCGGAAGCTGGCTTGGCAGCCCTGGAGATCAAAGTACACTAATGTATTTACAGGAGCTGAACATGAAACCCTACAATCTTCGACCACATTTAACTGTGTAATGTGTATCACTTTTTATTCTGGAAGACTGCTTTTACAGGTCAGTCCTTCAGTTCCAGTACCCATTTAGTCCTTTTGAGTCCAAAAAGCAGATCATGTGCTAGCAGTTATGATTTAATTTCATTTTGTGCATACCTACTCATCTTTAACCCTTATCAAGGCACCCAAACCACATCAAAATATATAAATCTTCAGTTACCACTAAATGAAGCCACCACAATATTGATCTCCTCCATCTCCACGACCATCATTTGCTTTTTAAATTAATATATAAATCAGAAATTTTTTCTAATAAAAAAATATGACTATCTACTTCATAGCAGGGACGACTTGGGAGTTCATTTTCACAGAAGTACTTTGAAACCCTCCTCAGTATGCACTGTAGAGATTTGTGCCTAGGAAGATTTTGTTCTCCTTGAGGAGTTTGCCTTGTGAATATGGCTTCAGTGCACAGACAAAACAGACTGTGATAGGGGACCAGAGGTAATAAATACAAAAGGGTTTAGTAGGACAGCAAATATCTCAACTTGCCATTTGGTCAACCAAGCCAAAGAGGAGCAGTTCAAAAGCTTCATGACAGAAGATTTTTAAGGAGAGAGGTACGGGAAAATGAAATGCCATTTAGTTGTTTTGACTGAATGAGACAGTATTTAGCAGAGCAGGCAATGTGCAGGTTATCACGAATGTCATTACCAGCACAGCGCAGGCAGAAGCTACTAGTTTTTGGCACGTGTGGTGTGACAGATGGGGTGACACCATCCTCTGGGCTGTAGAATACTTCTCCTATTCTGCCTCCCTTTCTGTCCCCAACACTTCTTCCTCTGTGTAGTTGGTTATGTTCTCATCATCAGTGCTCACAACCTCTGCTGAACAGGCATCCTGGCTCATAGGAGAATATCCCCTGTATTATCTTGGGCTTTGCATTAGTGTAATGCACTAAGAGCTTTTATTTTATTTGTTTTGGCTGGAGAGTGGGTGTGGATTAACAGTGCATAATACTGATTTACTCCAAGGCTGTGATCTCCTGCTTTACAATCCAGATATTGGTAGGAATTTACCAAAAAGCCTTGTACCCCTTGCAGCTGGGACGAGATTTTTGGAAGATTTCTTCTCCTATGTAAGCATCTAAATAAATGTCAAGATTTTTCCAGACTTCTACATGTTCAGTTCTGTGTGGACTGGCACTGTGAGATTGGTTTTTGAAAACTGAGTCCGGTGAAGTGGGGACTGTGCTACTTACTATTTGTGATGTTTTTTAAAATGAGACTTAAAATTATTCCCAGTATTTTCAGTCATTAGAGATCATAAAGAGCTATGTGCCATAAAAGCAACTACATCTCTGCCTGTCCCCCCCTCTCTCTGCAACTCTCTGTAGATACTTCCTTCTGACTCATCTGTGACACAGAATCCCTACATTTCATAAATGTCTCACCAGAGGTAGTGGGGAAGACTGTGGATCTATAACATAGCTGGCACAAGTGCTTGAAGCAGTGGCTTCATCTCCACAGCTGACACTTTACTTGGGGATCCTTGCTAGTGAAGGATGCTGGGTTTGTATAGGTTATTATTTATGCTCTTATGTCAGTCATATTGTTCAAATGGATTCAAATAAATTAGTGTTTCTAAGACTTGAGCCAATTCCTGAATTACTACATAAATTATTAAGTAGTCTGCATTCAAACTTTTTACAGTATTGCCTGGTTCATAGTTTGTAGGAAGAATTTCATTATGTAGGAACTGCACATTAAGTTTACATTTAATAGTGTTATTTCATTGCTTCTAAAACTTTTCACACTATCTCATTTCTTGTAGCCATTCCCATTTCTTGTAGGCATTCCCAAGTCATGTTTTTATCTGCCAAGATGACATATTCAGAGAGCTTTAGCAAGGCTCCTATGAAAAACTTGTATGAAAAATAGGGCGTGGAGTAGCCCTTCCCAAATGTGAAAGAGATACAGCAGAGTGTTTTAGAGGCCCATCAATTATGGAATAATTCCTGCAAACTGTGGCAGTAATTAATGAGTGAGTAACATGCAGTATTTAGAAATGAACAGCAGTTAGCAAACACTATGCACAGTTTTGTGACTGTAATACAAGACACAGTCCTGTACCCATTTATTGATTAGGGGTATTAACAGATTCCTCTAGTTAATGATGTGTCTTGTACTTATATCACTGAGTTCTAATCTAAAATGTGACTACATTAAAAAAATAGCACTTTTTTGCATGCAATCACAGGAGAGAGAAACAAGAATTTGCTTGGGTTGAGAAACCAGCTATGGTTAATTCAGAGGAGACAGTGGCAGGACCACACTGACTCAGAGAAATAAATCAAGCACATCAGGAACAATGCATGATGTAACTGGAGGACTCAAGTGGCTTTCCTCTTACCTATTCCCTGGGGGTTACACAGGACTGCATCCTTTCTGAAGCCTTTAAGCTTTGTGAAGCAGCTCATACACAGCCCTGAGAACAGAATGAGTGTCACCTGCTCCCTTAGCATGTCATGAGGAAGGTCTCCCTGGCTTCCATGCACATCTCAAACCTGGCTCTGATCTGGCACAGAATAAACTTTTGCAATTTGTGCACTGTCAATGAATTTTCTGCTAGCTTGTTCAATCAAACCCACTAGCCAAAATCTACTGACAACATCACTGACCTGCAAGGCTTGTTTTAGTACATCTCCATCAGCTTCTTCTGGATTTAGATCATCCAGGAAGATCTTCAGGGAAGGCACTGTTTCTTTCACTATATTTGTACAGCACTTAGGACTCGAGACAACCAGTATTAATTGGAAAGTCTAAGAAATAGTTTACTACATCTTTAAAAAAAAAAGGTAATTATGAAAAATAAAAAGAAGAGGCAGGACAACGAGACCTCAACCAAATTTGGAGAACTGGACAAAGAAAAGTAGTATTTTAACTTTTAAATGGAAGAAAGTTTATGGTTTACATCATTAGCAACATACAGAAAAAACCCAGAGAATACTTTTACATAGAGTGTCACTATGCTTTAAAATTCAAGGTTGTTTTAGCATTGCCTTTGAAAGATCCCAAAGAGAATCAGCTTATTGAAATGCATTAAGACTGGTGGTTTTCCATTAACTACTTTCAGTCGGATGAAAAAGTAACAGAAGAAAGGCAGTCTTTTGTGAGGAAGCTTACACATTATCAATACAGGCTGGGGGATGAACAGACTGAGAGCAGCCCTGCTGAGAAGGACTTGGGGGTGCTGGTGAAGGAGGGGCTGAGCATGAGCCAACAACGTGCACTGGCAGCCCAGAAAGCCAATAGTGTCCTAGGCTGCATCAAAAGATACATGACCAGCAGGGCAAGGGAAGTGACTTTGCACCTCTGCTCTGCTATGGTGAGACCCCATCTGGAGTGCTGCGTCCAGCTCTGGGATCAGAACAGGAAAGACATTGACCCATTGGAGTAAGTCCAGAGAAGGTCCATCAAGATGATTAGAGGGATGGAGCACTTACCAGGAAAGGCTGAGAGAACTGGGTTTGTTCTGTTTGGAGAAGAGAAGGCTTTGGAGAAGCCTCATTGCAGCCTTCCAGTACCTAGAAGAACTAAGGAGCCAACAAGAAAGACAGAGACTATTTAGAAGGGCATGTAGTGATAGGACAATGGGGAATTCTCAGACTGAGAGTAGGTTTAGGTTAGATATTAGGAAGAAATTCTTTACTGTGAGGGTGGTGAGGCACTGGAACAGATTGCCCAGAGAAGCTGTGGATGCTCCATCCCTGTCTTCAAGGCCGGGTTGGATGGGGCTCTGAGCAACCTGGTCTAGTGGAAGCTGTCCCTGCCCATTGGAAGAAGGTGATCTCTAAGGTCCCATCCAACCCAAACCAATCTATAATTCTATGACCTGCTATCCAGGGTGTCTGTCAATCCACTGGAGAATGTTTAGGTGTGTTCAAACTGGAAAAATTGAAAAACACTGCTAGGACAGCACACCTATTCACCCAAGAAAGGTATGCAGAGATTTGTAAATGCACTATATATTCTTAATGTTTACTTTTTTAAGCCTCAAAGAGCTTAGAAAGATCAAAAGGTCCCACAAAGGGACTTAAAGATCATCTAGTTCCAAACCCCTAAAACAGAAGAGTTGTAACTAGATGATCTTTAAGGTCCCTCCCAACCCAAACTAATCTATGATTCTATGAAAACTTTTGGGTTCTGACTTCTGTAATTTGTCTTACACCCCCCTTTTCCAAATTGAGAGCATCCAGAATTTTGCTAACAGTAGTGAGGACTTCAGCTCATCTGACTGTTCTGATTCTTCCTAACATGTCCTGAAATTTCTGTCGTATCAAGAAAGCAACCTTACTACAAAAATACTTTTAGATTGGAATGATGGACTCTTCAAGGTGCTCAAGTCACAGCAGCCTTCAAGGCAACAAGCTCTCTTCCCAAGGACACCTGTGTTTTGCTCTTGTTTCATAGCTACAGCCTGGTGGCCTTGGAACTGGACAGGCAGCACTTGGCACCCCACTCTACATTGACATGGGCCCAGTTTTCTGAAGTTGAATATGTAGGTGCTTGCCACTCTGGATGGGTGTTTTTAAGTAACTGAGACTGGTTATTTGGACTTTTTAAGACCCATGAATCAAGTGTTATGTGTACATTATTCAAAGCAAAATGTGATTCATGCAGCATTGTCAAAATATTTACCAGGCAACCACTAATGAATCTAAGTTCCCATGTATGTGTGGGTTTTTTCTTAGGCATATTAACATTTGGCAGGAGGTGTCAATCTGAACCCAAAAGAAGGCTCATCTTTCTTCCCAATTCCTTCTTGAATAGTGGAACCATCAAATATGAATTACTGACAGGTTAAAATTAATCTGTCACAAGGGCATTAGGAATTTATTGTTTATTTCTGTTAAAAAAAAAAATCAAGCTACTTTTATAGATACCCAAATTGCTTTTATTTTGTCAAAGAAGAAGGACAAATGCTATGTGTATGTAAAATAAAAACCTGCGGGACTGAATTTCTTTTTCTTCACTTTATTATGGGAAGGAGAGTGTTAAACTGCCATCCACTAAAAGCAGCGATTTTATGCTGAGGTCTCCAAGTCAGTGAATTTACATTTCGTAAGAACACCCTGAGGGGCTTTCAGCTACTTTGCTTAAAAGGTAGACAGATACATTTACAGCAGCGCATGCAGAGCTCCATGTGCGAACACGGCCACAGAGCTGTAGATTCGCTTTCTGGCACATGTGTGTTAGGGGTGACTTAGTTCTAAGCAGGTAATGCATCAGGACACTTTTATGGCTTGGCTGGGAATACAGATCAGTAAAGAATGTGACTGTAATTACCAGTAACGAGGGTATAAATTTCTGATCCCTTCTTTGTTGGTTGAATTTTGCTAGTGTTTCTAAGCATTTACCTTTTACAATTGCCTTATTTATAGTCTGAAATTTGGTCACTAGTTTTTCATGCATGTGAAATGCTTTTTATTGCATGTCGTAGGAAACTACCGCCTTCACAAGCTAGCCTTTCATAAAAATATTACAACCTATTTAGTTTAAAATATTTTAATGATATAATAATAGACTATTGGAGATTTTTAGTTGGAACACATGAATTCTATAGATATTATTATTATTATTCAAACAAATAAAACCCCTGCATCGTGTTCAAATTCATACAATTGCCACAAAGAATTAACTCGTAAATAAAAAAAATATGCCACCTATATTATTATCCCCGAATAAGGCTATATCTGCTTTGTGGAGTTACAATAGGAAATCTGGCATATTAGTTCACCTATAGCTTCAACTACCCAATGTGCAAGACTGCAGTTTTTCCTTTCTATTCCAACACCATTCAAGCAACTTGCCTGTGCAAATCATTCCATCTACTTCTTCATGTGGGTCAGGTTTGGGGCCAGGCTGCCATTCAGAGCAAGACATTTGGAAAAGTGCATATTTTTGACTGGTGAGCTTTCCCCCTCTGCTCACCCAAACACATAAAACCTTCTCCCTGACTCCTAGTAAAGTCTGCATATCAACCATGCGTGACTGGATCCAGCATCTACTGGACTACAGCCTTTTCATTTTGGTTTTACCTGATGGACAGTGCACTTGAGAAGTAATATCAGGAATATAACAATTTTGTTTTAGGGACAGGAGGGAAAGCTCAGTTTCAGAGCTGACTTTCGTTCCAGTGTTGAATAAAAATGTTTTTAAAGTGAAAAACTTAAGAGAAATATTTGGACATATCCACCACAGGAGTGCTAATAACAAGGCGACCAACTTGCATCCATATTTGCTTGTTTACAAGTGGGAAAGGTGAGTTTAAATTCATTGTCCTGCCTTTATCCCTACAGGGACTTTGACCTCTGTCCCCTATGGTGGATACCAGGAATCTAACCACTGATCTACAGAGTAACTCTTTGGACTGGAGGGTGAATGATGCATGCCATGAAATACCTCTGACAAGGCTGGGAGAAAGTGGGAGAGGCAGGTAGGTAGGCAGACACACAGCACAAATCGTCTCTGCACCCAGGCTGGACAGTGCGTGGTCACAGTATTTCCCAGGTAGTCATTTTCTCCTCTTTTTTTTTTCCCCCTAAAAAAATCCAATCTAGCCCTTAGCAATTTTCCCTGAGAAATTTTCATTGAAACTAACACACTTCCAGGAAACATTTTGTATTTTTGTAAAATGCTGTATTTTGACAGAAGAATGTTTTCTACAAGTTTTTTTTTCTTCAAACAATTGTCATGACAAGCTCTAATGGAAGCTAGGGGTGGTTTTGACAATCTAGATAATAGAAACATCAGCTCGAAAGCAACATCAAATCTTAAGGCCTGATTCTGGAAGAACCCATTGCTCATACTGGCACTGTGACTGCCAAACTCAGTAGAACACCTCAGATAATTACCCTGCCATTCTTACCATGGGATAACACAGAGCTTTTGGCAAACATACCATCTTTCTATGCCATTGCACTACCTTTACAGGTAAAAACCTCCTTCTCAAAATATTTAACACAAAATAAAATGTAAAATTGATACAAAGAACAGAGAACTAATGTCCCTGACCACATGGACTACCCATAGATACCATATCCTACTGATAACAGTTTCCTATGGTACTAAAAGCTCTGTTGCCCCAAAACTTAAGCCATAAGTCTGAGGACGTTTAGAAGGGATGACCTTTCGTGCAGTAAAGAACTTTTCAATGTAATAGTAGGAAAAGAAATCGTTTGCTTTACTCAAATCTCAGGACAGCAGCTTTTCATCCTATGTTCAATCAGGCTCAGCAGAAACATTTGAAAGGAGAGAAGAAAGGCTTTGTTTTTACATGGCCCTAAAGCTGCTTCTCCCTCCTCCTTCTCCTCCTCTCCTGTACTTCTGACAGAATTTTAGGCTCCATAACATCAAGCAAATTTTATTAGACTTGGAATTACCATGATTTTATGGGCAGGTGTCTACCTGTAGAAAAACCTACCTTGTTTAACTTTGCATAAGTGGATGTGACCTTCTTGAAAAGTCAGATTATTTTCTTATGCTTGATTTCCATGTAGTTTACACCAGCAGAAGTGTGATCGAAGTGTAATTTGCAATATTCTGAGCTGCTTTTTAAAGGGGCAAAACCTGCCATATATGGGCTTCCCTGGATTTCAAGTTGACTTTTGATTAGCTTTTTTGTGCAGGTATTCCAGGTGTTGCCATTAGTTAGACATTTTGATTCTTGCTTTCTAATTATATAAGCCACAATTACTACCACCTTCCATTTCATTTTTGACATGACATAATCTATTTGTAGATACATTTTGGGTACTCCGGGAACTAGAGCTCCAGCTAGGTATGATGCGACACAAATTGCGCGTTGCAAATTATATGTTCAGGTCCCAGGAGCACAGCTTCATTTGTCAGCCTCCCCAGGGGCTGGGAAGTGTAACAGTGACAGCCACTTACCTACTCAGTGAGAAAAGAGTATTGAAGCAGCTGTCCCTCTTCTGCAACAAAAGATGGGTGGAAAGATGCAGCCCACGATTTGATGCTCTGGCTGCTATTGGAGAAGAAGGACACAGGGAACTCCTTGAGAAGGCACGTTAGCTGTAAAAATGAGGAAAAGCCGACTGTTCCAAGCTCAGTGTTCAGGTGAGTTGTAAGAGGACAACCAGGACCCTTAAAAAGCTTTCTGGCTGCAGTGGTGGCAGGCTGGGGCAGGAACACGGGCAGACAGCGGTGTGGATACCTTGTCTAACTAGGATTCCAGTGTAAGTCAGCCACATAGAGAAGATTTTCAATGTCATTTCTACACAAACACTCAAAATACTTCCTTCCTCAGTAATCCTGACCAAACAAAATATGCATAATCTCAGGGAATTTCGCTTGCTATTTTGGCTTCTAAATAGCATCAGTTCTTGAGACAAAACACTGCTATTTCTTACACAAGCCCCTACCCACATTCTTGAAACCAAACTACCAATGAAGCTGTATGTCTTCCAATGTGGGAAAGAAACAGCAGGTGCTGCGCTAAAGTACAGTCATGTAATGCTTGCACTTTAACATAAATACCAATATTTAGTACCCTGTAGCCACTAAAAAACACCTACACTGGTTGGCAGAAAGACTTTTGATAGTCACACACCAAATCAAAGAAAAATACAGACAACAAAACTAAAAACAACTGAAATTAGTATTTCTGTATTTCTTTTTCAGAGTAAGTTGGACGCAGTTCGTATCCTGAGATAGACCAACATACTTTAATCTCTAATGCCGTATAGTGACATTTCCACTACAGAACATGACTAAGAGCATCAGAATTTTTTTTCCCTCAAGTGACATCATGTTTTACATTATTTATAGTTTTGCTGACTGAAAAAATTTAACTGGGAGTACAACTGTGTACAGTAGTACAACACCTTATTTCTATTTTGAAATAAATTTGGAACAATTTTAAATTTAAATTGAAAAAGACTTGGCTAGAGCTGAGCATGTCTTGTGCACAAAGAATCAGAAAAATATTTCTGGGTTTCCTTCCCTTCCTTTTTAAGTTCTAGATGCCTCTAATGGAGCGTACACATCCTAACAAAATGTTATAAACATCTTTAGGACATACTGTGAGACTACTGTTTACCAGGATTTAAAACATATGAAAGGACAGCTCTGCACAGGTTAATGTCTAGAGTCTGACTCCACAGTTTCCAAAATTTTCTTTCTGGGTGCTAGTTAAAAGTGACAGCCATTTTGGCTAGCTAAAAGTGACAGCCATTTTGTAGGAACATGGACCACTCTGTTCATCTGTCCTGTTTGGCTTTGCTGCTGACATTGCTCAGGTATATGGTGCTGGGTGTCCCAGGTAGAGCTGTAGTAAGGAGCAGAGCTGCAGAAGGCTCCTGCTTAAGCCTCACTGGCTTGCAAACCACTACCTCACTGTGGTTTGTTTTGTAGCCAGTGTCACATGAGAGTGTACTGGTTCACTTTTGAGTCTTTTACTTGACAATTAAAGAGCTGGCTTTCAGTCTGAGCCTAAGGTTGAGCTCAAACTCAGGCTTCTCCTCTTAAAACATTCTAACTGCAGGTTCTTTTGGGATCAGGAGTGAAGTTGGGAAGTAAAAGAAGAGGAGGATATGAGGGCAAGCCCCCTGGGCCACTCTATGCAGACTGTCTTGATCTCCACCAAATACAATCCAGGCTCTCCCCCAAGTTAACACCCACATCTAAATGGTGGCTTAAGAGAAGCAGGCAGGAACACAGCTACAGAATCTTAGTCACGTTTCCAAATGAGAATCTGAAAAATGAAACCTGGGATAAACTAGGTTGTAGCAAAGTGATATGGACCTACGCTGGAGATGTACTAAAAGGAATGTATTGTGTGCAATTTGACTGGGAAGGAGGTGTGAAGCACAGCATGTATGAAGCACAGCATATATGAAGCAAAACATATAAAAGACCACGGAAGTGATAGTAGGAGACTTTAATTATCTAGACCTCAGAGTGGATTATGTTAAGTGGAGGAAGCAAAGCTTGATCTGGTATAGAACTGCTTTCTAATTTAATGTGTACATAAACTGACAAGGAAGGGAAAAATGCCAGATGAGGTATTAAGCAATACAGAGAATATGACTGAGCCACAAAACCAAAACAAGGTAGAAGGAAAAGTGACTGCTAAGCTAAAACAGCTTCTGCAGCAGCATTCTCTACTCCATCTACAAGGTGTACATAAGCCTCCAAAACAGAGGGCAGAGGTACAAGCTGTCGTGCCTACACATCGTTGCTGGAGCAATAGCTGGTACCACAAAACCCCTCATTTCCCTACACAGCTCTGCTCCAGTGCAAGGCACTGGTACAGGCAGTGTGCCTTCTGCAGCACCCTGGCAAACCTGCACATAAGCCATCTTTCAAGCAGGCTACAGAGACCTCACAGATAAACCATGGTCGTTTTATGTCACCTCTAACCATTCTTGATCTGCTTAATAACCTGCAAAAGCGGGCAAGTGGTGCCTGCAGGCTTGGGGGCCTGTCTCTCAAAGGTGCTTTCCAGGTCACAGAGCTGTTGGGAGTCACCTTGGTTGCACATCAGAAACATCCCTCCCAAGGCAACTCCCTCCGTGCCCTCCCTGCATATGGAGAGCAGCTCTCTGACGTGTAACATCTGCATGCATGAAAGGAAGAAGTTTATCAGAAGAGGACTTGAGCTTGTAGTGACAGTGGAATGGAGCATGACACAGTAAATAGAACACAGCTATGTAATCAAACACAAAAATGTACAGAGGTGCCACAAAAAATCTAATATCGACATACAGCAGTTAAAACCTTCTAGGAAGAAAAAGGGACTTACTTCAGAACCAGGTCAGATATTTTTCTTCATGAGGAAATACAAGCTTTCTTCCAAAAGGTGTTCTGGCAAGTTTCAGGTTTCCATGTGATTGCCCTACAAAACATTGTTTAGAGCTATTAACATAGCCGGCATCACTGTTATGCCGTGCTAAAAAGCCTCAGGTAATTTATAAGCTATTTCACATACAAGGCCAGATTCTGGTCTCATGCCACACACTGTAAAACTAGAGCCACTTCCACTTCAATATATCCAGATCCAGAGAAGTTTGCCACCCAGGCCCCTACCACTGGTTTCAGTTTCCTCTATTGCACTGTTATTATATTACTTAGCAGGTCTGCCGATGACATTGCTTTCAAAATGGAGCAATTATAAACACTGGCAGGAAACGCTGGAGTAGAAAATGCTTTTTAAAAAAATGGCAAGGATGTGAAGAAACTCAATGGAGATCTTTCGTCTGATATATGAAAAGCAGATGACCAGGGATTTGAAACAGTGGGGCCACGAAAGGGAATGAGTGAGAAGTCAGTGACAGATGAGACTGATGCCGCGCTGAGCCTGAATTAATATCCTTTGCCTGAGTATTTACAGAAGTTGAAGGTCACATCCCGGAAACAAGGATCCATTTTCATGAGGGGAAAAAATGAAATGTTAAAAGGCTTTATGATCCAATCTGGACAGGTAGTTAGTTAATTAGAACTATTAAAAGTTGACAGGATCTGAGACTTAGATTAACTGCATCTTCAAAGTTGGAAGGAAATAGCAAGGGAAATTGGCAAACCTGTAGTAATACTGCTTGATAGCTTCCTGAGGATGGTATATCTGGAGATGCCTAGAAAGTAACTACTCCAACTTTACTTCTTAAAAATAATAATATTTAAAAACAAAACAATTTTTTTTGTTTTTTTGGGTTTTTTTTAAATCAAGGGAGGATTTAGGAATCCATTCACCAATAATCCCAACTGCAGCCACAGAATGGACATTGGAAACATTAATATGGGATGGGGTTATGCAACATGTGGAAACAGCCAGCCCAGGGAAGAAAAGGCAGCTGGATTCATGTCATGCCTGTCAAATGTGCTTTAAATTCTCTCAATACATTTCTCAACAGAGAGTCAAAAGTGAAGTGACGGGCATAATTTATCCAGATGGAAGAGATTCATTTGGTGCTGCACCCGACACAGAGAGATTGATCTGTAGAATCAGTAAAGACAGTACAGAAAAAGCACAATGGCAAATGGTTTCAGGATTATCTGTGGGACAAGAAGCAAGGTGTCAGCAAAACGGCATGGTTCAGGGTGACTAGAGGGACAGGAACAAGGCACTACTCCCAAATTTCAGCACCATACCCACATTTATTCAACTTTTATATAAATGGCCTGCAGGGGATATAATTTTTAAAGTGGAATTTTTTGCTGATAGCACATTAAGTGTAAAATGGTGCACAGAGCAAGCAAATTTAAAATTATTTGAATAAATTAGGCTTATGGACAGATAAAGGGCACATCCAGTTCAGTGCAGCAAAGTAAGACATAATGACTGCAAGGCACCAAATATAATCATAGGCAGGAAAAAGGAAGGAGAAGAGGGAATACTGTCCAGAGGAAAGGATATAAGATAATTACTGATCAAATATTAAGTGAATGCTTAGAATAACTGGGAAAAACAAAGATGGGCAAATTCTTCATGCTTAAAAAGACAAACAAATTCTTCATACTCCATGCTGAGTTGTCTCTTCTGTAAAGCTGAATTGAGACACCTTTTTCAGCATTCTAAAAATGCTGAGATAAAAATCCAAGAGTTTTAAAGAGCTGCATTGTCTCAATAAAGACACAACATAAGACTTATAAAATATATTTTCCCCTCCCCCCAGCAAACAAACAAGCAAAATTACTTTCTTGCATTTTGAATGTTAATTTGGGGTCTATTTCTGTAAAAAAACCCTAGCATAAATAAATTGAAAGGTAGTTATTACCGGTGAAAACAGCCTTTTTACTGCAAAGGTTATGACATTAACCCAGGGAAAAATTCATGAATATTCACAATCACCATTTGTCATTAAGAATCATAAAATTAAATGTTGAGTAGGGCTTTAGAAAACTCCTCCAGCCTACTAAATTCCCTCTTCACTACTTGCTATTATGCTAGCATACATCCCAACTTTTTTTTTTTTTAGTGCATTTTAGAAACCAAATTCCTGCAAGTTTTCCTTATCCATCTTTACAAGGAAAAGAAAATGAAGATAAGAATCATAAAGACCTGTAGAAACCTGATAAAAAATGAACAACTAAAAATTCAGCCAAGGACTTCTTCAGGTGTTTGTAACCAAAGAAAGGAATTCCCCCAAAGAAACACAAGTATTAAAAGAGGACAAAGTTACTGGATTTGCTCCTAAATGTCTCAGAAACTATTTTGTTTTCACATTTGCACCTGTCAGGTTTGTTACAGCCACCAGGTGCTACGTAATGTGTGTGCAAACACAGTGGAGAGACTTTTGCAAGGGAATAAAAGGACTGGAAGCCTGACTGAGGGGGAAAAAACAAACAAGGAAGCAGATGTTTCTCCACCAGTAGAAGCCATAGGCAGGTAAAAGGATTGAATAAAAAGAAGAAATTAGGTGAGGTGCTTCAAATACAATTTCAATAGGCAAATGGTTTTGCCAATATTCTGCAAAGCAAAGAAATGGCACAGGCATGGAGCACAAAACTGGGGGCCTGCTTACTGAGTAAGAGCAAATTCTGTGGAGGGCCACTAATGCTGGAGGGAAGTGAGGAAAAGCCATAAATGAAGAGCCACGGTTAAAACAGAAACCATATGCATTCAGTGAGTAAAGTGGTCTCCCACATGGAGCAAGAAGTCCATGTGTGGGTACAGGCACAGAGACACACAATAGCTTCCGAAAAATTTACGAAAGATTGGCTGTTTATCTACATATCCATTCATCCTCATACTATGAAAAGCAATGTGCCAGTGGAGGCCTGGCTGTCAATCAGCAAGGAGAATAGCTGTCCCCAGTGCTAAAACATCCCAGGCCATTTGCATCTTTGCTGTGCTCAGTGATTAACCCACTGAGAGGGTGACAGAGCCAGGATAATCCACAGAAAGAGAACAGCTACACTGCCAGAGAAATGGGGAAGGGTACCCAGGCATTTAGATGAAGGACAGGGAAAAGGGAGTGCATTCCCATCTGCCCCTGTGTTTTAGAAATAAGGGAAAGCACAAAGCAGGGAGTTTAAATCCTGGAAGACTGAGCCATGTCATATGAGCTGAGACTTGCTGCCACAGCAGCTTAGGTTTGTCCAGCAGGGGCAAGGGGTAACTCCCTGCCACGGAGAGCAGCTGGAGTTTTTGGAGTCTTCCGTCTGTGGGCTGCTCTCTAACCCCAGTCAATAAAGGCCACCCTGATGATATGTTATAACGTGTCCCCAGCTGCTGCACAGGCAGAGCACTGCTGGTTATTTTTGCAATGTTAGCTGCATGTTACTTAGTCCCACCACCACCATTCCCTGCTACAACCTCAGAATACCTGGGCTGTCTTTGGGAGGCACATTTCCAAAATGCCTGAACAGCCCTCTCTCCCCAGAGAGAGCAAGCAGCGCAATCGGATGTCAAATTCTCACCCTACATCCACATATTGCTGATGATAGAGCTCACCTTCAGTAGCTAGCACTCCTGTTGCATTCACATCTTCCCTCTGGCCTATTAATATATACAGGCACTTGTGCTCATTGGCATGGTGACTGTGCTTATGTCAGTCATGCTTCTTTGTATTCTCCCTGCTTAGCCACTCACTGTTGTGCAAAGGATGTGTGCATCAGGCTCAACACCTGCTAGAAACCTCTGAGCTCTCTCTGCCTTTCCACTCTTCCCAAGCACTCTGTCCGCACATCAAATATTTTGTATTCTTTTTCCAATCTGATCCTCATTTTTATTACTTACCTCACTCTTATTTTCCAGCTATCCAGCTATCCTGGTATTTCTTTCTTTGTTACATTTGCTGTATCACTCAGGGTTTGTTGTGTTCAAGTTGCAGCCACTCAGTCACATTGAAGGACAAAAAATTAAAAAACACTTGAAAATCCCCTTCCTTTTTCACTACCTCCCCTACTTCCCAGAAAAAAACCAAAAAGCTAAAATCCTGCAATAGCAAAAAGGGAAAGACAAGTAAACCGAAATTGTTGTCTGACTTATCAACATGATGAATCCTAAAAGCACTTCACACAATGGTAACCAGGGGTCCTTGCTGCTGCCACCTGGGCAATAGTACCCTGCCCCCTCCAAGGTAGCCACTTGATCCCTCTCACTGGAGGGATGAGCATGCATGAGATGGCACAAACAAGCCCAAATCCTCTTCCAAACCTGATCCAGCTTAAAAACAAACCTGACTAAAATGGACAGCTATTTCCAGCCATATCCAATTCTTACTGTGGTATAGATCTAACTACAAATGTATTCTCAGTCATAGGTAACCAGAATTGAGTATTTCAGTAAAAGAATTTTGGAACCCTGACAAAGCTTAAATGCTCTGCAGAGACATCCCAGATTTTGGCAATGTTTAAGCTGGGAAGGTTTCTGGGGTTCAGGGCAGAACCTTAGGTTACTTAGAGGAAGACTAATTGAAAACCTAGCCCTTGCTGCGTAACACAGATGTTTTGATATGAAATAACATCAGGAAAACATTTGAAAAATGGACTAACTACACAAAATACATTTTAAATCCTTACCAATTGTTTTGTCCTCTGAATTCTGTGTTCCTTTTTTTTTTTCCTGTATTCATTTAGATCCTAAATGGCACAGAGCTACTGGTATGGGTTTACACAATATATATTATTATGATATTTAGTATTATTAATGTTTAAATATCTTATTAACTCTCAAATAGAATTTGCCTCCCCCCACAGGACTCCTTTCTCATAACAAAAAGTAGAAATGCCCTGCAGATATATCCATGCGAAGCTTCCCCCTGCATTGCCCTTCTGAATTGCCCAGAGAACAACATGGAGCCCTGAATCACAACACAGGGTTCAAAGCTTAACTTTAAGGAATTCACTTTGCACTGCTCCTATCACCTTGAGAAGAGCTGCACCAGGCCACCCGCCACCATTCATCATTTCCTTTTTTCTGAAAGATTTTTCTTTCCTCCATTCGCTTGCTGCATTATTTCCCAGAGGACTGCTCCTGGATTGACTGGGCTTTAATTGCTCAGCCCTGCCAGGATCAGGGTGGAATTTCGCCTTCGCTTCTCCCCCTCCCCTGCCTTCCGGAGCTTCTGCAGCTCTTGGTGATTTCCGAGGAACCACGATTAGCAATTCACTAAGTTTGTCCCTTTATTGCCTTCACGTGGATAGGCACAATGTAGGCCAGCTGATTTGCATTTATTCCTGCTATCCCCTCGATGCTTTCGAAGAGCTATCTTCCTGAGATCTGTATTACTTCCCAATCTTCCTTTATTCTAAAAGAAGTTCAGTAGTGTTATGACTTTACTCCTCATCCTTTCCTTCTCCTCCTCAGTTATTAATGGATCCACTCTTTGTAAGCATCGGTCCTCCTGATGATGCATTTGTACAGTCGGTTCTCATTCCCCAGATCAGCTTTAACCAACTTCACTACTTTTTCCCACCCTCAACCACACAGCTTTTTCCAGGCTGTGCTCTAGCTTTCATCTGCCTGCTTCTCTGTTGACAAAAGGGTACCTTATGCCCTCATATATACAAGTCATCCTTCATGTGTCTACAACAGGTAGAAATTTGCTGCCACATGAATCTTTGGCACAAAGCCGTCAGGAAAGCAGGTAAGGTGAACAAGGAGTATCTGCATTATCACAAGCCTTGATACCCCGACAGCATCCATCAGAAATTGCCTATATCCTTTGCTATTAATCATTCCTCAGACTCCTCACAATGAGACTGAGTTGGAGGCAAAGGCTCTCCAATGGGCGAAACACAGCATTGTGAAGAGGGGCCCAGCTGCCTTCTTTCTGCCTCTTTCCTATCATCTTAGAGCAGCTCAGCACTGTCAAGGGGCCAAAAACCGGGACCAGATTTCCTTGCACTTCCCTGTTTGTGACTGGTTCCAGTTATCCCTCCTTACCGTTGCTCAGTGGGCATTCATTTTGCCTGTGCTTACCTGTCCATTAGTTCTGGCCTGGACCCTTCTGCTCCAGGACACAAAGACTGCCCAGTCAGTGCCTTTTATCCTCCCAGTGCTACAGGCACAGCATCTCCAACACATGATCAAGTAGGTCCAAGCCAAAGGTACACCATCAGTATTTTATGTTTTCACATGGTCTCAAACTATGCAGCCTCCAGCTGGAAGCACAAGAGAGGGATTAGTTTCAGTGACTGTCTGTGAGAAAGTGAACTTCCCTTTGCCAACTCTTGACTCCTCCTCTTAGTTTTCCTGGTTGCTTTACTCTCCCATGAAGGTATATAGCGCCTGCTAAGTACATGGGAAAAACACAGGGATAAGCAACAAGAATGAGGGCACGCCAAACAAAAGTCTAACATATGAGAAGACCAGAGCATGGACTAATATCTCATTTCCGAGTTCTATGAAGAGCTTATCAGCTTCCTGCTCTTTGTCTAAACCTGCAAGCTCCTTTATGAAAGAGGGAGGAGGCTAGACACACACTGCTCATCTCCAAGAGGTCTGTGCTCCGAGGCCAGCCTTGCACAGAGCACCCTCACTTCCTCACAAGAACACAACAGTCTTACACGGGAACCTCAGGATCTCAGCAGGAAACCTGGTATCATCACATAAGGCAGCATCTGTTGTGTATGTCCAGTGGAGTAGGGGAAATAGTCAGTGAAGATAAGGAGTAAACATGAAAGAAAGGCATCTGCATGAAAGCAAAATTCAGTTGGAAAGACCTCCAGAAGGCAAAAAATACGGGCTTTGGCTGCATAGCCTCTGCTGATGGGCTTGCACAAAGGGCCTCAGTGTGCAGCAGGTATTCCAACGCTGTCGTTGTGCAGATAATTAAAAACAATAATGAAAGGGAGGTTTTCTATGCCTGCGCTCTAGGCACAGCCACAGCTCCTGAGATGCAGAAGCTGAGTGGTTCCGCTGCAGCAACATTTGCATTACTGCTAATCTGTAATTGGGATCCCCACTTAGTTCTATGACTCTCTCTGACCATTTTCAGACCTTTACTATTCAAGTCAAGGGGCTTCTTCCTCTAGAAATTATATTAAGATTTGAAAGCATGTTTCCTAATTTGTTTTAACAGGCAGCAATGATTTCTGTTCATATCTACATGAGTGCATTGTTTTCCCAGCATGCAACTCAAAAATAAAAGAAGAGTCATATCCATTTCATAATTCCTTCTAAAACCAGGTATATGTGAATTAAAAAATGTTGATATTGTTACATCTGTCTCATTTAGCAACAGGAAATAATGATGAGGTCTTGCTTTCTCCCTAACACACAGTAAGGACCAAACTCACATAGAAATCTAAGTGAATTTGAAGTATAAGTAAGCTACCACTTACTTTAATTTCTACCTTCTTACATCCTTCTGATTGCTGTCTTTATGGCTACACATCTCTTTCAGCCCCTCACCATGTAAATTATTCCATGTTAGACTACTTCAGATTCAGTAAGACCGAGAGGATTAATTTCAGAGCTGACGTGTAAGAAGGTGTAAATTCTACACTGGGGTGTGAGAAGGGACAAGATTTTCCCTGCAGGCTTTGGCTGTCCTCCTCCTGGATTTACATGAAAAAGAATCCCAATCCCTTTATCACTGTCATGAAGAGGCTGAGGAATCTAGAAGTACACAAGATAGCAGCTTAGACTTATTCAGGTTCATCTCTTAGTTTGAGCCTGATATTAGTATCGGACAGACTTGTTCCTTCCAAATTTAAGGCTTTGCCAAGAAATGGGGAGAGGGGTTGTCTCTTAGGGAGATAATTCTAGAGTTAAACAAAACCCCCAAAAGGACATACAAAGATACTCCACCCCCAGTATAACTTAGGATATCATCAGATCTCTAAATGTAAGTTACACAAATGTCCACTGGCACTTAAATTCATTTTTATCCACTTAAAGGGGGAGCTCAATGACCAGAGCTGCTGTGTGGCTACAGCTTCCACTGAGCCCTGTCTGTTCACAACACACCTGGAAGAAGAAAAATCAGGCCATTTATTTAGGTGATTTCTTACAGGTGGAGGTTTGTATTTTCAGTTTTGCAAGCCTGAATGTGAAATAGATATTGATTAAAATCACCTCAACATTTAGATAGTTCCTGAAAGTAATAAAATGCCCCTGTCAGAATGATCAGTTTTTTACTGGTGCAATTCAGCCTGCAGATAACAAGCATGACTTTAGAGATGCCAGTGTAGCTAGCCCCAAGATAAATTTGGACCTGTAAATCCAGTCAAAACATAGAACCCCAAAAATATTTCAGCCTTGCTGAAAAGACCATTCCCTCTGCTCCTAAACTTTGCAAGAAAGCAAAAGATGGATGGCAAACCCTCAGCCCGCTGTCTCAAGTGAAAATTCTCACTTGCAATTTTTTTGAACTTCAGAAACTTCAATCATTTAATATGCTGGAACCTTTCCCCACTGGGCAACCGAAAATTATCACCACCTAATGATTATTCAGTGACATCTGCAAAATAAGTTTGATGTTTTTGGGCCAGTTTCTCTTGGACAGATGTCAGTATCATAAACTATGCTATCACTGGCACTAATTGGTATCATTCTTGTCAAACAATCTGCAGTATGGCAAAAAAACAGAAGTAGAGCTTACATTAAATTTCCCTTTTGCCTATGCAAGCTTTTCTTCATGTTGTGGGCACTTTCTCTTACCCCAAACGTTCCTGTACCTTCAAAAAACAGAGGGCTCACCAAGGAAAAGGCTCAGGCTCTTCAAGCAGCATTAAACGCAGCGTTCTGTGTGTGGATTTCTGCAGAGAAGACACAGACACTAAATCTCATTCTAAACTGTGTTTACTCTCAGTAAATATTTCTTCTTGCAAAAAGCATTGCCATGGCATTGTGCAAAGCTGTATAAACAGTTGTAATTTTGTCCTACTTCTTGATCCTTGCAGCTTGCGTCCAAGTTGCTGAATTGTTCAGTTGTCAAGGACAGGCTTAAAAATTTTATGCATCGGCATAGCATGTGATGTAAGCTCTCATGCACCTGACATCTCACACATGAATAGGTCAGGCATGGCTTGTGATTCACTGTTGAATTTAAAGACAAATAAGAGTAGCTTTTCTATGAGGATACAATGCAGTGAGCTCATTTTTTCAACTAGGAATTAAAAAATATTTTAAATTGCAGATTTTGTTTTAAAAAATCTAATAATCACTGAAAAGGTGTGTAACTTTTACTGTGAAAATACATGCACACAGGGTCCTTTACCTGTCCTAGATGTGCTGTAATCTACTCCTGAGTGACTTAGTTTTTACTTGTCCCTATGCTAGTTACAGTGCTCCTTGTTCTTTCTGTGCCAGCCTCATATAATCCTCTTCTGTCACACAGTAAAGTGCTGTCACAGCGATGAACTTTTGATTTCTCTTAAGACCTTCTAGGTCTACAGTGGGTATGGTACTGCAGGACAGGTTAGAAGTTTAAAAACCCCAATGTTTTAAACCAGTCACAACCAAACAACTCTTTAGCTCTTGATGCATCCACAAGCAGCAGGCAGTTGCAGAGAGTTAACAGCTGCAAAAAGTTATCAGTTTAATTTTGCCACATAAGCACAAGATCAAAACATGCAGAATAACTATCTACTGTCCAGAATTTCCTAGTTCACATTTGTGTACATCCCAAAGCTGCAAACAAAAGCATGAACTCACTTTCCACCTGCAAGCAGCACCCTTTCCACTGCTTTCGCAGAAGGCATTCACATTTAACTGTACAAGTTTGCAAAATTAGAGTCTTAATTTGGGAGCTCTTGATAACTTTTCACAGACAGGCCTCAAATTTGCCCTTCCTAGCCTATTGGCTTCAGTGTGAATTATATATGAATTTCCAGGGGCAAGATAAGGGCCACAGTCATTTCTCTCTTCTTGGTTTTCAGTGATTTCTTTTCATTTATTCCACACCAGCAGTTACAAAAAGTGGTCTGGGGATTGGAGTGCTGTTCTGGCAGTGAGTTATAGGGAGTCTGGGTTTGTTAATATGGATAGTCTTCAAAATAAACAGGTAAACTGAATGATACTGGAGGAAAATTATTATGAGGGGAAAAGAGGGATTTATGTCTAGCTCTGACAAACTGCTAATACCAGCTCTCTCAACCAACAACTAGTTCACAGCACTTTGTTCCAAGTTCTTTTTCCAGGGAGACATTTCAAGGCAAAACTCCCAGAGAGACAATCACTCTCCCAGAATAAGAGACACGAAGGATATTAGAAAAACTGAAGGCTGACTGAAAGCAAAGATTAAAGGGCAGTCAAATTCCTTCCTATAGCAAACTGGGACATAGTTGTCATCCTGTGCCCTTTTTTTTTTTTTTTAAATCTCCTGGACTCATAGTTTAATACCTTCTTTTTAAAAAAACGGGGTTTTTTTGGTCTAATCAGTGAATATGAGGTAAAGACACATTCAAGTCCTTCAAAAAAGGTAATAAGGCAAAGAGTTTCCAATTCCCCTTTAATTAAAGTATTAATTAATTAACAAAGTGTATTTATGGAATAATTATATAATTTCACACACCATCGATCGTATTTTAAACAAATTCATTTAATTAAGTTGACATGTACACTGCATGCTCTCAGTAGAGTTATTCTGAGAAACCAGTGCACGTCTGCCTTTAAGGAGATTCAAACTGCATGGGGGAAGTTCACAATGGCCCACAGTGGTATTCAGCAGAGAAATGAAGGCACTTCATACTTTTAAGTAAATTTAATACCACTGACTGTATCCCCAAAGGCTAAAGTCCCCTATCTGCATAAAAGGCACTGGGAAGGCAAGAGCAGCACGAGCTTTCTCAATACCAATATCCCTCATTCTGACCTAGAGGGGCTGACTTTAATAAACAGTTAATCATTATCCTCTTCGCCAAGCCTGTTAAGCAGCTTAAGAAGCTTGGCATTTCTGTGGTGGGACTCAGCTAAGGCTACCAAATCATTTCACGCAGCCTGCTGAAAGCCATCACATGCAGATAGCACAGTGTGCTGGGGCAGCATTTAAAGAGAGCTCTGTGTATGTTTGGCACATTTCCCCTTGGAGTCATCAGTTTTGCTCTGCCGCCTGCACTCCCGTGGGCTTGTGATGGGCTGTGGCCCCAACTGAAGGGATCACTGCCTTGGTTTTTCCTTCCAGAATCTGCAGTCTGGTCTGCCTCTGCGCTGTGGCCTCCTTCATCCATCCTTACTGTTTCTTTAACTTGGGATAGTCGACAATTCCTATTAACAGTTTGGGTCTCTGATGCCCATTACAATCTGTTTCTGAAGGAAGGATTCCAAATCACCTGTGCAACTCCTAAGTCTTAAATCTATGTGTTTCAAGTGTCCCCCTTTGTTTTGGCCTCTCATAGAAAACTAATATTTGTATTATATGCAGTTGCATAGTTTCATGCTTTCCAGCTGCAATATTCCTCACGTTTCTGCAGTGGCTTGCTAACAATTTCTTACTCCCTCATTGAGCTTAATGTTAGCTTGTTGAACAAACCATATTAGTAAAGCTACTTGCCTATTGCTCATAGTTCCTTTCAACTTCATAGAAAAGTGTTTGCTGAGCTGCTTTTCAGGCATTCAGTGTTTTTCTGAGTACCTGTTTCCTCGGAGTCCTTAGCTGCTGTTCTGCAATGCTCTCCACTCACAAACTCCCTTCCTGCTCCTCCCCACAGGGGACACCTCAGAGAGTCCTTCGCTGCTTGGTCAAGGACTACTCTGCACTTGAGCCATCTCCCCACGCAGCAGTCAGTATTTGCCACCACATTCCAATATATACCCATTGGTGACAGCACCCACATCTTGCTCTATGCATAACACAAACCTCACAAAATTCATCAAGCAAGTTCAAATCTGTGTAGAAATGTTGACTTTAACTGATATTAGTGAAGTAAAAAGAATTTTACCCATAGGAATCTTGTCCCAGTAATGTCACTGAAATGGGCTATTCATGAATGTGTATATCAGAAGCTGAATCTGAGAAAAGACAATACAATGTCTGGATGTTTACAGTCATATATTTCAATCCTTTATGTTTCCTTATGTCTTTAAAGTAATTTTTTAGGTCATCAGAATCTAAAAATTCAGCTGTCACTCTTTTACTCTTTTGTTCTTATTAAGAGTTTATCTATAATTTAATGCAAGTTGCAAGGAACTGAAGAGAAGAAAGGGAGTCCTCCAACTCCCTTAACCTGCCCCATTCACTTATCCCACTTCCAATTTCTCATGGCATCACTAGTCAGAATGAGGGGACTGGTGAAATTCTAAGGAGCCTCTTAATGTTGCCTGGATTCTTTAGTTTTTGTTCAGCCATAGATAAATACAATAAAAACTTGCATTAAAATTGGTATTTAACACCATACGTGGCATAGAATTTGAGTTCAATTTTAGGCTGTACATGTCCGAAGAAAGTAGCCAAACACAGAAATAAATGAGACTAACAACACAGATGGGAATATTATCAGTATAAAAGTGCTTCTCACAAATGGGCACTAGTTTTTAAATCATTCATTAGAAACCAAGATGAAGCTGATTCATAACTAAAAACATCCAGGAATATTCTGCATTAGCAAGGCTTGCAAGAGCTCCACTGACTTCTCTTTCCGCTATCCCAGATTCTCCTGTTTTGAAGAGTGAAAATATGAGTTGGTGACAATCTACTAAAACAACAGTAATCTGTGCCTTCTGCCACCCAGGCAAGTGTGATTTCCAGACATTTACACCAGCAACATAAGTAGACCAAGTTCCCTACTCTGCTTCTCCTTCTTTCACACACGTAAAGTTGTGCCCTTAAATCCATGTTTAGATACCCAGGTAAGTGACCTGAGATTAAATTGTGGTAAGTGTCCAGCACTTACACAATGCTGGACATGAATTAAATCACCACCCTTTTTACCTTGTTAAAAGTGATCTCTATGCAAAGCTCTTCACACTGCCTCTTTGCAAAAGGCCTTTTCTATCTCTCTTTGAAGATTTCTGAGCATTTAACCAACAACCAAATGCACCTTCCCAGCTGAACAATTCTCAGTCCCTCAAAAAGCATTTTCTTGCTCTCATGGCCAACTTCTTTCTCCCATCTCTCCCTTCTTTTCACAGCCTCTGCCTCCTGATTCCCAGCCAGCTCTTAGACTTTTCACATAGGCTGGTTGGGACTGGCCCAGCTTTTTGTCTTAATATAGTAACCCAGAATTGCAATTATCTTTTTCCCTTTACTCTGTGTTTCAGCCCCTTTGTCTTCATCTGGGCCTGGGAGGTTGTTTCCCATCTCTCAGTCTGTTCACTATGTTCTCTCTCTCAGCTTTTTCCCCTCTGTCTTCTCTGTAAGTCCTTAATCACACCTCTGTGTTCTCCCTGCTTCACCTCTTTCCCTTTCTCTTTCCCTCTCTCTTTTTCTCTCTCCTGTTACAGCTCTGCAGGCAGGGTTTACGAGCAGGGATCTCTAGTGATGTCCTACAGGAATATGCCTTGGTACACTGTCTGGACTCTTCAAGCCCTACTGCACCCCTGAGTGCCACAAAAAGCTCTACACAGAGAGGCAGAACAGAAAAGTAATGCTTCACAGCCACGTCCTTGTATGCTATTTTTTCCTTTCGGCACCTAAGGAAGATTTAGGGGGTGGGGGAGAGGGAAGAGCCTCGATTTACAAACAACAATTAGGCAGGTAAATATTCTGGAGCCAAGGGAATACAGAAAGAGGGTATTTAAGGAAGAACAAGCCAGAGTCCCTTACGCTTATAACTGAGCTAGCAATTTCAAATCCTTCTGGTGTGTCACCCAATTACCTCAGTACTAATAATATCATACCCAGAATCCACTTAGCCTTCTTTAGAATTAATTAGTATCATACAGCTCAGGCTGGGCTGGTGAGCTGAGTGCCTGCTGAGAGATGTTTTGAGTTAGGGCACCGATAGCATCAGGTCCCACCGCTGAGATCACATATATGAGAGATCATAAACATAAAATAGCCTCAGCTACATTTTCTTTGCCGGTTGATTTTAGAAGAACACTGATGTCACTGTGATCAAAACTCGAAATGAATTTTTAGTACTGGTCATACCTATGTAAGAGAGAAGCACAGCTCCCCATCAGCTCCTGCAGAGCATATGCCTTGCTGTACCCAGTGGAAGAAGCTAGACTGGCGCAAGTGGAAATGGAGTACTTCACTGAGCTGTGTGGTCAAGTCTAGTCCACAAGGCCCAGAATCATGCTCAAGATCTTCCCTTCCTCCCTCGCTTCAGTGCTGATTCCTGATACGACAGAAATCAAGAAGGAAGGAGCACGTCTTTTCTGATGCATCATGATTTCTGCATTACTCCCCAAAAGGCCTCTGTTACTTATCATTATGGTAGAGCTTAACCCTCTCACAACTTCTTTTGACTTTTATCTATGAGCAGTGGTCTCCATTTAGACTTTGAAAGGAAGCAAACATCCATTTCTAAAGATTGAGACGTCACTTATGTTATGCAGCTTCACAAAGCAGACAAAATGTTCAGCATCGAAGCAGAGAACATCACAGAAAAATTTCGGCTCACAAGTAAATGCCAGTCAGAAAACAGAAACACTATTTACTGCCTCCCAAACTGAAATTTTGAAGTATGCTTTACATAGAACTACTTTCCTGTGAAGTAGTTTACATTGCACTGCAGAGACAAGCAGTACAGGAGTGCCACCTATAACTGAGTCCTTAACAAGTATCTAAGCCTTCCTCCCCTTTTAATCATACTCTTTGAAATCATTAAAGATTCGTATGGAGTGCAAAGAAGAGTGTTGTTTTGTGTTGCAAGTACCAACTCTGTTGCAACAGCCCCGAAACTGCAACTCCTAGTCACATATACCAATGCAGCAAAAATAACCTGTGTGTTTCCCTATGAAACTTGAGAGCCAGTGAGTTCTGACTGTCACCGAGGGTGGCAGTTCCTTCACTGAGCAGCTCTCCTCCCTGCCTGCATCCACAGTCACTGAGCATCTATCATAACAATTGATTACCGAGATGAAGATACTGAATCTATTACTTCTCTCTCTCATAATGAATTCAACATTTCTCAGGACAATGAGCATTTAAACTGCTGATCATATAAATGGTGCAAAACAGTCCATAACTCATTAACATATGAAAAGAGCAAAAAATACACCCAAGTCTATGAATTTTTTTGTCAGTGACAATACAAGCCACTTGTACAAAGCTCTGAAGAAAAAAAAAAAATCTATCTGTACACTTAAAGGATTTTATTAAAGGATTTTTTTTCCTTAGTAAGTCACGGTTAGTAAGAAAAAGAAAGTCCCAAAATCTAGTATTTTAATTAAACAGTGTACATTTCTCACTGGGTTTGTTTGCTTTTATGCATATAGATTCCTCTAAGGTCCCTAAAGCTAGAAAACCTGAATGCTTTTAAAGATGTTCCCCTGCAATATGTAATTGAAATTCCTTAAAATATTTAGAGTTCTAGAAGGGAATGTTCTGCAGCAATAAATTACTGTAGTGTCATGGTAGCAACATACTGAGAGGGCAGAGTAGTTTTTAAATTCCTATTCTTAGTCACTTACAATTTTGTCTATATGTTGAAATTTTTTAGCATTAACTCCAATTTTGCCTTTGGAATGCTTTTTTTTCTCCCCTCTATTTCAAAATTTGGTTCAGCATCATAAGCCAAAAGCAGATCTCTCCTAAAACTCCAAATCTGTCAGCCTAGGACTGAATGAAAAAGGTTGGGTTTGTCTTTTTAAAGGAATAGAAGACTGAAGTACCTTCATCGGGTAGGAGTATTTCTGTACAGCTTGAATGCTTTTGCCCCAGCCTCTGAGATTTTCCAGGCTGAACCAGGATGTGCCTTGATCTCACAAGGGACGTACACATCCCCACCTAACCGAGCATGGGGATTGTCCTGTACAGCTCTACACGTGTTCAGAGCCAATCCCTTCACGGGATACAACTTCCATTTACAAGATATTTAATTCATAAAGTAGGACCTCTAACATCCCTTCTCGCTCTGTATTTCTCAGAATGAACCCGTACAGAGCTGTACAGAATTTAAATCTTTACTATAATTTCCTAGGTTTATGATTGATGAGACAAATCTTAAAGACATGGAGTGGAAAGTAACTGTTCATCCCGCATTTTCATATCCTGAAACCGGAGATCACTTCCCTTTCCAGACAGCTTAAAATCTGAGTTATTTGAGATCATATTTTAAGATATTTAGGTTCTCAGTTCCTACACAGCTGCTTAATGAGGTATTCAAATACAAGAGGCCTTCACAGCACTTGAGAGGCCATTCTGTGCTTTCCCTATTTTAACTGTTTTTCAAGCTTTGTTTCTCCTTTTGCTCATTCTAGACTTTCCTTGCTTTTGTATGTAGGACTTTCCAGGACTTCCCAGAATGCCCCAGGTTTCCGCTCTTCCCTGCAATCTGATTTTAAGCATTTTAAAGAGCTATTGGGCAGACCGCTGCCCTTCCTAATGGGCAATGCCAGCAGATCCAATGTTGTAATATGGTGTTGAAGCAAAGCCACAGCCTCTGTCTTGGGTGAACCAGTATCTATTTCGCAGAGATTCCCTGATTTCCCTGAATATATACTCACAGCAGAGACTGCTGCTCTGCTACCCTTTACTTTTCATTTAGGAGGAGTTAAAATACAGGGTGGGAGTCGAATGCCTGAGCAGAAACAAATATGTTTTCTGCCAATTTTTTAATGACTTCTTAAGAAACAAACCTGCTATAAAGTAAATTTAGATGTATATATAGCTAACAGCTCCTGTAGAGCCTTACTTTAGTATAGGCAATAGCAGTTGAAGCTACAGCGGGAAGAAAGGGGGGAAGTGGGAAAGGGGGGGTTCCTCTCTAATCTGCTAGTCCTCTCTGAGGCTGTGAGCCAGAGCAAGCAGCGAACACCCAAGAGACACGCAGACTGTCATCCCGGCAAGAGAAGGCACCCGGCCCAGACGGCCCTGCCAATCCCAGAGCACGAACGACGCAGATGGTGAGGGCGGGAAGGTGCCCCGGACACAGGGGTAACCCCGGTGAGCCGTGTCCATCCGGCAGCTCCAGGGATGCTCCGGCCGGAGCCCAGGGCAGCGCCCCCCCGGGCCGCGTTATAAGGAGCCGCCCTCCCGGGGGCAGTGGGTCAGGTTACTATCTTCTATTTCTCCTTCCTCAGTAACCCCTTGACATTTCTCAGCAAACTTAACAGTATCCATAACAACAACTATTCCTTGAGGAAATTTTAATTACAATATTGTTTGGAACTGTTGGTTGTTTATTGTGACAAGACAAAGAACATGGGAGAGGATTCATTGAGAAATACGCTTCACACTGGGCTGAGGAAAAGGTTGCTTTACAATGATTTCTGATGCATAAATCCCCCACATTAGAGATAGGATGGAAAAGAGAGATCTAAATAAAAAAAAAGAAAAAGGTAATGTGCCTGCACCTAGTATTGCTGTCAGAAAAGTGTTCATGCTAAACAAATTACAAGGGAGTTGAGGAAGCTGGAAGGAAGATGCTTTGGTTCCAGACTAAAAAGGAAAGTAGAAGAAAAATCAACAGTGCTGGATTTTTCTGGCACCCTTAACCATATGGGCATTTATTTCAGGGGTGCAAATACTGAAAACAGGTATTAATACAAATAAGAGTCAAGACTACATCACAACTTAAGAAGAGCAAACAGCAGTGCAGACTGGGATGTGTATTAAAGGGAAAAAGAAACCAAGGAGGAAGGAATGAGAAACTGATAATAAAAACATTTAAGGGTAAGGTATATCACTTAGAAAAATAGGAAAGAAAAGATCTGCTCCGTTTAAAAGAATGTATGGATGATTATTCCTCCCCACCCCATTACCAGCATCTGGTACAGAGAATAAATCCAGTTCCTTTCTGTGAACAAGTGGTGTAGACAGAAATTCACATTGATTTTAACATGCTAATTCCATGTGTAGGAACAAGAGTGTATTCTTAATTAACCCTGTAAGGAGCAAACACAACAGACTGACAACAGCACAGACAGACTAGAGAAGCTACTTAAAGTTATATATGAAAACAACAAATGGTACTGAAGTCATTATTTGAGGACCAGCTACATTTTAAATAAACCCAGATTTTAGACAAGTCAAGGTTATACCAGTTATGGGGTCACTATTTCACGTAGTGACATCCAGAAGATCCAGACATGCTTCAGAAACTTCAGGATTGTGTCCTCTAACCACTGAGCCATTAAGCACAATCTGAAATTTTAAGGCTCTGTTTGCACTAGCAAACTTTGACAACCATCCTACCAGGATACAAGTAGACAGGGCACAGCCATTAAAGAAACAACCCTCAAATAGTCCAATATTTTATCATGCCTTATTTTGTCATTGTTAAAATCCTTTTAGGAGTATAATATACCATAGGATGCTTCCCAATTAAAGACCCAGTTGGGGCTTTGATGTCAAGAATATCAACTCCCCATGCAAGAATCCAGAGTAAGAAATTTCAGGGGAGGAAAAAGCATGCTGCAGAAATCTCAGGAAACAGCCTTTCAAAGTGAGGTAAGATCACAGCTTTCTATTCTCCTCCAAGTTAATTACTTAACCTCCTAGAAAAAGCAGCAGAAAAAATTGCTTACACATGACCTACAAAGAGCAGGCAACATAGGAGTGAAAAAGCAAATAAAAACTGAGAGAATGGGTTTGTTTAGATGTTGGGCAATGATGGTGGGAGACACAGAGTTACAGTGTTTTTACTGTGGTTAGCACAGTGGCACGCAGATTTCCGAACTGGACTTCTGGTATCAGTATAAGGAAGATAAAGAACAGACAGATGCTGAGCTTCCATTTCAAAAACAGTTAATCCACTTTAATTTACCTGCATCATGTTGTGTAGTTTAGCTCCCCTCTGCATGCTTCTTTGCATTCAGTTTATTTCCTCTGTCACACTCCAAATTTCTGTTACTTCTTCAGCTACAGAGTCTTCTTCACCTGCCCATGAGCAGACACAGCATTATATTCAAATTTCTGTTCTCATTTCGTTTAGTATTTCAATAAAGTACACCTCTTGTTTCCAGGCTGACAAGTGTGGAGGAGTGGGCAGCGCCATGGAACACGGCCCACATACCCAGTGATTTCAGGTAATTTGAAAAGAGAAAGCTATTTAAGGGGGGGGGGGGGGAGAGAGAGAGGGGAGGGGAAAAAGCAAAAGGCAAAAAAAGAAAAAACCACCTTTCTTATGTTTTTCTTCTCTGTCAAAACTGAAAAGCAAGAATCAAAAGCTTTGCCTCGTGTTTTGTGTCAGTGCTAATTACACCCCTGCTGCTGCCGGCCAGTTCCCAGCACAGCATCCCACCGAGAGGGAAGGCCTCTGTCCCTGCAGTGGGCAGACCCTCCTCTCCCACACCAGGAATGCCTCTGAGGGAGAGTGTGCTGCTGTTTTGACAATCCCTTTCTTTGCTGCCTGGCAGAGCTCCATCTCATTTCAGCAAAAGCAGTATTTCCATGCTCTGTCCTATATTCTGCCCCAACTTCACAGCATCCCGTGTTCTGACAGCCTTTCTCATTTTTGGTAATCTCTCTTTTTCAGTCTGTCTCACTGAAACAATGGAAATGTTAGACCCTAAAAACATTACAGATTATGGACATAGCATCTTCACTTCCCTGACTCTCACTGAAAACGAACAGAAAATAAGCAGAGTGACGTTCTCCTCCACACAAGTGAGAGTGGCAGATTCCAGCTCTTTGATAGCTGTCGATTTCGAGTAATCCTGGTGGGTACATTTAAATCCTTGTTAAGGGCTTCCACATTCATTAGGAATAAATCCAGTAGTTATTTGGCTCTGTAATTATTGGGGATAATTTGCAATTAAGCAATTGGCCTCTGACGAAGGGACAGATAATTGATCAGCTGGTCTGGTATTTTAGAATGGGGTGGGGGCTAATTAAGTAAATCCAGTCAGCTAAATGTCCTCCTTCCCACTACGTCTTTTCCCACCTTTAAATACAAACCAGACCTCATGCAGCTGTGCAGGCCATGGGAGTCTAAGCCTATTAAAGAAATCTTTTAATGACTGTAAAGCTACCACTAATTGAAATAAAAATATTTTCACACTATTTTCACATTGTGCAAATGGATCCAAAAATAGTTCCTAATGCAATACATGGTGCACAAACTGCTCTGCCTGACAAGTGCAGCATTTAATTTGCACTAATTAGTCCAAAGCGGGGGCAGTGTGAAATTAACATGATTCATTAATTCTGTGGTTTATGTTTTACATACTGTGTGTTTACATTTCAAAACTATTAGGTTCTCTGATACCCAACATGCCACACTTCTGAAATCATCAGGTTCAAGAAGTTCTCCCCGCATCTCTTTGGGCACATTCAGATTTGATTTCTGGATTTGCAGCTTGTCTATTTGCTTCAAAACAATTGGTTGCTTTTATATTGCACTGTTCCTTCATTCGTCCTAATCTCAGCCTCAGCTTCTTTCTGACTAAATACTCTTTTGAGTGGCTCAGGTCACTGTGGGATAAGCATGAACAGAGCAGCAGGTGAAGAAGCAATTTTCAAGAAGCAATTTTCAAACTACTCTATGAACTAAAAAAAATTTAATAAATCCTTCATATCAACAAAATCTGAAGTTTTCATGATGCTGTTCCAATATTTGCTCCCATAATGATATCAGGAGATGTTCATTAAAGATCTAATCCAGAGCCCTGTGAAAGTCAACACACAGACTTCCACTGGCTTCAGAAGGCATAAATATGCCAGCTTCTCTTTATGCTGCAGAATACAGGACTCCAAGAATTGTAGCATTGGCCAAGTTGTCTTACAAAATAAATTATCTTCAAGTGAATTATGTTGAAAAGCATTTTAAAATATATCAGACGTAGCTAAATACTACATTTCTGCAAATTAAGGTGCAACAGTTGTATTTACATTTTTGGACATACTTGCAATGTCAAACTTGGTCCACTGTTTCCCAGGATACAGGTTACATTTCTACAAAGACCCAGAGCTATTACAGCTAGAATTAGGTGTATTACGGAATACACTGTGACTTTGTTTACTTGTTACCATTAATGACGGGTAATGAAGAGAGCTCTAAAAATCCAGCAGACACTTTGTAAACGTTGTCTGTCCTCACAAAGAGGTGGTGGCTGGCCCACCCCTACAAATACCTCTCCAGTAGTCTCAGAAATACAGCAAAAAGATGTGCTGAGATGTAGCCATCTCCTGTAATCAAGAGAAATTGAGGCTGTTTTCCATACCTGAAGGTGCTGTACAAGGTACCCTGAGGCATGAAAGAGCAGCTCCCATAATTGGTAGGAGAGTGGCAGGACAGTGTAGCAGAAAGGATGCCTGGACTGGGCTGTACAATGTACAACAAGCAGGCATTGAGCACTAAATGTCTGGCAGAGCCAGGAAGGCAGCACAGGCCGAAGCCTGGCCACTCAAGGAGTGAGAAGTACCTCAGCAAAGCTAAGTGGTGAAGCATTACAAACTGTGAACTTGCTCAGCTGGGGTTCCTGGAGGTAGGGTAGGAAGTGGTCATTTGAGGCTCTTCACAAAAAAAGGGGAAATCAGGAGTGACATTCAAAGGGTAACAAAAGAGAAAGGAGACATTTTAAATTATATAAGCCTGACAAAAACTAATGCCCTCCATAATATCTAAAGTAACCTGCTAATGTTTGTAAGAACCAACTGAAGCAGAAAACTGTTAGATTTTGGAAGATTCACAGGTTCTACAGCTAAAAAAAAAAAAAAGGCAAAAAAGCCCCCAAAAAACCAAACCAACCAACCAACCAACCAACCAACCAAAAAACCAGTTAGCTGCTTTGAGGGCAGTTTTCATCTTCTGTTTGAGTTGTCTGATTTTTTTTCCCCAGTATAAAAACTGTTTTTTTGCTCAGTAACCAAAGTCAAGTAAGGAGTAGGAGTAACAGGACTATTTTCTTCCTCATCGGGACAAACGAACCTCATGCTGGTCCCATGTTGCAGGTCAGAATATGGCCATATCAGTTACCTTGTTGAGAATAACAGGGACAGACCAAATACATATACATAGCTTCATTGTTAGCACATGTCTCATTAAGACAAAGCCATAATTTAAAAACATAGAAAACTGCTTATACACAAATCTTCCATTTAGCAAGATTTTCTGATTGGCTATGCACCTTTAAATGACTTATTTGTGTCAGCCTGGTTCAGGATATATCTGGAGCACACAATGTCATCAAGAAGTGCTATTTGATTACAGTGCAATACTTTGGGTGGCTTTTAGAAAGCAATAAATTATAGCATTACCATGTACCATGCATAACATCTCTATGCCACTTAGCAAGTATGAGGCCAAAATGAACACTCTAACCTTGAAAATACATGATTAAAGTGCTGCCTCGTGGACTGATATACAAAATGGCTAAGTTTAGTGATCCTTCAAATCCTGGTTCCCTGGTGAGCACAAAGGGTTCTGATGTACAAGGCTCTGCCAGCAATTGTATAGGACATAAAAGATGTGATACCTTCAGGAGTACCTGGGCTACTTAGAGTAAGAAAAGGCACTCAGAAGAAAATTGGTATCCTTTGGTAAGGTGCAGACACTTTCCAGCATAAATTTAAGCTGTTCTTAAAAGTTGTAGTCAGGCAAATGTCCCTACAGGTAAGCAGTATGGTACTTGAGAAAGCTGGGCCAATACTGAAACAAGTGGTATCAGTTTAGAAGGTAGGCAGCTTCATTGCTACAATCAACTAAGTAAATGTCTCGTTATTTAAAACGGAGTTTCTGTGCACCTCGAAATAAATAACACACAAAGATTTTTCTAGCACTACTAGGAGATTCAGCAGCCAGCATCTTTGAAGTAAAAGGAAGTACAAACTCAAAGCATTGTGTCATGTAAGAAAGCTACAGCTGTTTAACACAGAAAATAGCACTTTTCCTGATATACTTTTATCAATACTTTTGCCAGAATAAGAAGTTCATTCACATTGTCTGTGTCCTTAAGTCACTTTCTGTTTGAGTGACTCAACCATCGCTGACTCCAATGTGCTGTTTCTGTATTCTAAACACGACTGGCCTACAGCCAAATACTTTTGATATATATTAAATGAGTTACATGACCAAATGGTATCGGGTTTGTTTGTGTGTAGATAAGTTCAGACAACATTTGTGCGCTGTTCTGATTCTATTTAAGTATGTGAAGAACTTAAATCTCTCTTGAGGTACCCTTTTACCTTTTCAAGTACATCTTTTTAATTCCCAAAAGCGCCTGCTTAAAAATGTTCTTCTTTATCTGCATATGCAAGTGCACATTTGATGGGCAGTAGGCTCTTATTGTTACATCTGCACATCTATGGATGTGGGCGCCTGTCTATCTGACCACAAGCAACACACAGATGGTCTTGTGTCAGGGCCTGCTTGAGACTCAAACATGAGAAAAGGGGTATATTCAAATCTGGTGTGTGATTGGGGGGCAGGGGGGTATTTGTAATTCCACACTATCCCTTTCTACTGGGAAACTTGTAAAATTTCACTTGCAGTCCTGGAAAGGATTTGCACAGCTCTAATAGAAATGCTCGACTAAGATAGATGGGTCTGGGAGTGTCACATGGCCTTCCTGAGCATAAGTTATGTTACTAAATCAGCATATTGATCTGGGAACAGAGCGTCCTGGAATTCTGAAAATGTCAGGCACAGTCTCAGTGCTTCACTTCTTTAAAATCAAATTAATTTAGCCAACTTACTCTGGAGAAGAAATGACGATGTCAGATCCATGCAAACAGCAGGGTGTCGGGCACTCCAAGTCCCACTGCCTTTGACCATTTTGAAAGGAAGCACCTAAAAGAAAATAGCTGGGTTATCACCTAGCTCTCCCTTGGTGGAAAGAACCACCACCACAGGTAATGTGGGTCTCTGCTTATGTGAACTCGGGCATCCTGGGGCCTCACAACTCTCCATGGATCTTTGGGGATTCCCAAAGTGGGGATAATCAAGGGGGTTGAGAGGTAAAATTATATGGTTACATGTGATGATACTAATCATTCTACCTTATCCATGGGGTACATTTGAGATTAAAGGCTCAGATAGTCCATGGCCTTGCACTGTGATCTCCAGTTCTGTATGCATGTTTAATCAAGCGTGCTAATCCACAAATGCACGGTCAGGATTGCAGTATTTGGTGTGAACAGAACACTTTCAGCAAGCAGGGCCCATCAGCATGAATAAATCTGTAGAAATTAGCCATGTATATTTAGTTGGTAGAATACTTACATATTGGCACAAATTGCTCCTGGGGAAAAAGGGACAGTCTGCCAAAACATATACAGTGTGGACTTTTTCTTCTTACCTGACTTGACAAAACATATAAGGCAAGCATACAACGTATGCAAGGAAAAGGAGCAACTAGAAAGTTTCAAAGAACAAAACTGATCTATGTTCTTGACTAGAAGTACCAACACATCCTGTTCTGACCCCACAAGACATCACATAGCTTTGATTCCTACACCACAGGGACCAGGAGCAGCACGGGAGCCCCAAAGAGATACAAATTCCAATCCTGCCCTGCCATACACAAAGAGTGGGGCTGGAGAAGCTCTGCTGGTAATCCACCCTGCAGAGCTTGGTTCAGCTCCCTGGCAAAGGAGAGGTCACTACGACAGAGGCCAGATGCAGACCACTCACTCTGACCTCCCACAGCTTCTTGTGCTGGCTCCGCGACCTACAGGCTTGTCTGATCAATCCTATTACAGACATCTCTTTCTGGACTTTGATGTACTCGAGCTGAACACCCCTTTCCTATGTTGAAAAGCTCATTAAAACTAAAGGTGACATAGGCATCACTGCAGGGATCTGAGGGTCACCAAGACAGAGCCAGATATATCAGGAAGCTGCAGCCAGAGAAAGAGACAGTAGGACCTTGTCTGACCTGTACCCTTTGAAGATGAGGTGGGCAGGCTGTTATCTACTGCAAGTGAAAAATGCACAGCCACAACTTGCTGATACTGTGAGCTAGGAAAAGAGGGGAAAAAAAAAATCTTGAATATGTTATCAAGACAACTACAGTTTCTTCACTAGATTTCAGCAGAGAAAATCTGTACAAAGGCATCCTGGCAGCAGCCCTGCCCTTCTTCTCTAAGGTAATGATGAAATATAACCAGGCAAACTGGAGGATTCATATTATTCATATTTGAAATAGGATTATGCAAAGGAGAGTTGGATTGTAAATTGATTGGGAAGTGGGAAAAATCAGGTCTAGGTCCCAGCAGGCCAAAAACTCCTTCAAAATAATATAACAAAAGGTGATGATGTTTTCTCTGGAAAACATTATATGTGGCAAAATTCTGTTTAGCATTTACAGAAACTGAGCAAAAGGGAATACAGACCCCAGGAACTTATAAGGTACAGTGAAGAGAGAGGGTAGTAGGCAATAATGAACAGCATAACATGCAGCACAAATGCCTGTGTCCACTGCAGCCAATAAAAACACCTCCCTCATACACAAGTTGCTTTTAATTTGTTCTTTTCCTCTCAGAACCACCCCTTGGCTTCACTAAATAGAGAAAAGCCTTGATGTGCATCAATAGCCAGCCTTAGTGTAAGCTTTCTGCTTCCCATTTCTCATGGAAGTGAGAGTGGTACATGACATTACTCAGGACCCTGAAATTTATGTCCTCCTCTTTTCCTGTGTGAGTAATAACCCATAGTCCCACCAACTCTGCTGTACTTCGGAATATTTCTCCATGTCATGGTTTAACCCCAGTCGGCAATTAAGCTCCATGCACCCACTTGCTTACTTCCCTTCAGTGGGATGGGGGAAAGAATCAAAAAGTAAGAGCAAGAAAACTCATGGGTTGAGGTAAAAACAGTTCACAGAATGGTTTGGGTTGGAAGGGACCTTAAAGATCATCTAGTTCTAACCCCCTGCCATGGGCAGGGACACCTTCCACTAGATCAGGTTGCTCAGAGCCCCATCCAACCTGGCTTTGAACATGCAGCACAAATGCAAAGGAGAGCTGGATTGTAGGTTGTTTGATGAGGAAGTGATAAAAGCAGTTCTAGGTCCCAGCAGACCAAAATCTCGTTCAAAAGAATATAACAAAGGGTGATGACATTTAACAGGTAAAGCTAAAGCTGAACACAAGAAAGCAAAACAAGGAATTCATTCACTACTTTCCACAGGCAGGCAGGTGTTCAGCCATACCCAGGAAAGCATGGCTCCATCACACATCACAGTTATTTGGGAAGACAAACATGATCACTCTGAATGACCCCCACTTCCTTCTTCTTCCCCCAGCTTTTAGGCTGACTGTGATGCCATATGGTATGGGATATTCCTTGGGTCATTTGCAGTCAATTGTCCTGGCTGTGTATCCACTTAATCACAGAACATTCTGAGTTAGAGGAGACTCACAGGGATCACCGATTCCAGCTGTTAAGGGAATGGCCCATATGGGGATCAAGCCCACAACCTTGGCATTATTAGCACCATGCTCTAACCAGCCAAGCTAATCTCAGGGTACCTTCCCCAGTCCTTGTGCATCCCCAGTCTCTTTGCTGGTGGGGTGGGGTGAGGAACAGAAAAGGCCTTGAGACTCTGTGTAAGCACCACTCAAAAGTAAGGAAAACATCCCTGAGTTGTCAACACCATTCTCATGCTAAATGCAAAACACAGCACTGTACCAGCTACTAAGAAGAAAATTAACTCTACTCCAGCCAAAACCAGGACACTCCACATCTTCCCTTGGCTAAGAGGAAAGCAATTCCCCAGAAGAGGTTTCATCTCCACCATCAGGAATTTTCTCAGTTCTGGCTGCTCATGCAAACAAAGATGTTCCAAAATATCATTAAATCAAAGCTAATCAGCTGGCTCCTTGTTTGTCTCAAGACACTGTTCAGACTTCTTTATTTAAAACCTCACATAGATTTGGCTTAAGCTGCTTCGCAATTCTTTCCTTTCCAATTCCTCCACTTACCTAATAACGCTTTTTCTTTGTCATTTCCCATGCCCTTCCAACACAGCCTTCCTGTAAGTTTTCACCTCATCTCACCATTGATTTTCAAGCCCTGTCTGAGGATGCGTTCCTTTTCTCCTCTGTGTCTTAATTTCTCTCCTTGAAAAGCAAGATCTATTTCAGCTCTGCTGCCTCTGTGAAGACAGGGAACAACACAAGTGTGCTACAGCCACACTTGTGTCCTAGCCAATGAGGGCATTCCTTACAGGATAAATTGAGATGCCACAACACAGTCATTCCTCTCTGAAGCTTTATATGCTCCTCGGGTGGTCTTGTGCTGAACTCTCCACACAAGCTTAGATTTTAAAAATTGCAAGTTGCTTTTGATGCTACATTGCTTAGATCTCACATTGAATATGATAAATCATTCCCATTCCTTAGTCCTAATTATTTTCCCTCCTATACTGCAAAAAAATAAGCTGGTATTACCACGAAATCCATAGACCTGTATTTAGTATTTCTTAATTTTCATGCCCTTTCCCCACCCTCACTCGCACATTGAACCTCCTTTGTAGGCAGTCATGGATTTCTATCATCTGAGGATCAGAGCACTGTGCATCCATCAAGAAGGGTAAAATATTCACAGGAAGAGACTACAATATGAGGAAGAGGTCCAGAATGCATAATATGTGTCAGAGGAACAGATGTACACAGAAAATAAAAGTTCTGCAAACTGCAATAAAAATTTCCTCCATGACAAGAACTGTGCATTTTTCCATGGCTGTCATAGATTTCACGGAACCACTGAAATCCAGACATTTTCAGAAATCCCATGAAATTTACCTTTTCACCTGAATCCACATGAAATTGGAATTTTTCTGTAAGAGCCCCTATAAAATTGGCATATTTTCTTAGAACACCCCTTGAAATTGTATAGAATATTGCAGGTTTTTTAGCCTAGCCTCTCATTGCACATCTTAAAACTACAACCTCAGCTACTGATTTTTTGCATTTCTTCCTTTCAGAATAATAGATTATGCAAAAATACAATAGGAATGAAAATACTCTCCTATAGGAAAGAAACTAGAAGTCCTCATAAATATTTTATAATTAGCACAGAAAGTTTGAATTTATACACAGTGAATTTTTACCAGCTCAAGAGTAATCTCAATTGAACATTCTTCTTTTGACCACAGAAAAACTGACACCATGGAAACTGTTATGTACAAAAATGTGCACAAGTTTCTAATGATGCTCCTTACTTCTTTTAGGGAAGAAGGTAAAGGATGAATCTACCATTGTGGCACTTGACCAACACTGAAGAACTGCAACTGAGAAAGTGCCACCACAAACGAGCCACAAACAAGAACTTCAGGAGGTAAATACAGTGCAGTCAATTTATTCTTTAAACATACTATTCGCTAAAATAAATTCTTCATCTCTAACAAAGAGGAGCAGATGCTTTGGCATAAGCATTCATTAAGTTCCCTGAGTGACAGCTGAGCTATTTGTTCTAGCTAAAACAAGTCAATACAACAGCTCAAACCCCACCTTACACGAGTTGGTCAGCAGGCATCCCAAATCACAACCCAGGTCAGGTCCCATTATTGCAGTTAGTTAAATTCACACTTCAGCAAAACTACTGTCCAAGTGAGAACCACAAATCGAGGTTCTTTCCATAGTCTCCAATTAGTCTCCTTTGATCAGGGAGCAACACAACAATTGATGATAGCAGGATTTAACTCTAGCAGTTGACCCAAACTCAAGAGATCTCAGGGAAGGCAAAAATAAACAGTTTAGGAGAATTGGTAGTGCTGCTGAGAAACTTCTACAGAACATAGATGCCAGTGCAGACAAGGAACAGAAGACACAGTAGCCACAAGATAATGGCCTAAAAAGAGCAGATTATAATGCCCTTAAATAAATCAGATGTCTTCAGATTGATTGGGCACAATGAATTTCAACTCATGACTCTTACATGGCCACTTGCTCACTCTCTGAATCACTAGACAGTCACCTCTGAGAATCCAGGAATAGAAGAGGAGGTAGCAAAAGGCTGGAAAAGAGCTAACAGAATATCTAGCTCTACAAAGAGGGGGGGGGAAGAACTAAGGAGTTACAAGTCAGTCAATTTGTCTTCAATCCTCAGAAAACACCAGAACAAGTAATCAAACTATTTGTAAGTGTCTAGAAGATAACATGGAAATGAATAGCAGCTAGTGTGGATTTCTAGAGAATAAATCCTGTCAAATCAATGTAATTTCCTTCTGCCATATGGGAACAGGCCTTGTAGCAGAAGCAGAGCAGGAGATGTCACGTTTCTTGATTCAGTAAAGCTTTTGGTGCTGTCTCAAATGTCACTCACATGCACACTAAGAAAACATGGACTGAACAAAATTGCAAGAAGGTACAAAAGTGGTTGGACATAATGTATAGAGAAAGTTATCGCTTGCCCATAGTCAAAGTAAGGCACCCTGGGAGACAAGAGGATTAAAAAACACTGCTGTGGATATGATTCTGTTTAGTATTTGATAAATCATCTGTCCATGTCCAGGGGTTTCAGCTGGGATAGAGTTAATTTTCCTCACAGTGGCTAGTGGAGGGCTATGTTTTGGATTTGTGCTGAACACAGGGTTGATAATACAGAGATGTTTTTGTTCCTGCTGAGCAGGGCTTACACAGAGCCAAGACCTTTTCTGCTCTTTGTACTGCCACACTGGCAAGGAAGTTGGGGATGCATGGGAGACTGGGAGGAGACACATCCAGGACAGGTGACCCCAAATGACCAAAGGGATATTCCAGACCATATGACATCACGCTCAGTATATCCCAACCCATGAGTTTTTTAGCTTTTACCCTTCCAATTCTCCCCCCAGTCCTGCTGGAAGGGGAGTGAGCAAGCAGCTGCCTGGGGCTTGGCTGCTGGCTGGAGTTAAACCACGACATCACGAAGCAGCACACTTCCTGTTCTTGCAGACTGTACAAATGGAATGCACAGGACAACTGCAAGTATGAAGGCTCAGAGTTTGAAGAGATGTGGAGAAATAACATCAAGGTGTCAAGGAAAGGGCTGAAATTCAATGGCAGATGGAGAGGAGAAGAGTGCAAGGCAGAGATGGTCTAATTGGAGAGTCCCAGAAGAAAACAATGGAAGTGACCAGAGGTCCAGCAAATGTGTCCAGGGGAAAAGATTTGAAAAACTTTGGGGTCTTCAGAGAAAAGAAATCTTGGGAAGGTAATCTTAAGGCTTTGAATGTATAAAAGCTTGTCACACGCAGGTTCTTGCATGTTAGAAAGTTTGAAGAATAACAGCTTTATTTTGCAGCAAGATGGATGCAGGTCAGACATTACAGAAAAACATTTATAATGAAGATAGTGAAGGATTAGGACAGAGCCTGGGAAAGCTATGGAATCTGGAATCTCTATCACCAGATGTTTTTAAGAACAGCCTAGAAAAAAATTCCACAATGAATGACATAAATATAACCAATTCTGCAGAAGGGGGACTTCTTGAGGTCCCTTCCAACCCTATTTTTCTAAGTGCCAAATGTCCTTCTATGTTTTAAGGCCTCAAAACACAGTGTATATAAATATACAAGTAATTCAATTGACTTGAAAGCAAGTATACATGGGATTTAAGAATGTGTGTATATATACATATATATAAAACTTGCCAGATCAGAGAAGCCAAAGGAAGTATCTTGCAAAAGTAGCTGCATTTGTTTAAACTGCCCTATAGATATATATATATCAGCATTATATTTAAAATCTGGTTTCCTGGATTTCAGTGACTGTCTGTAGGAGAACACCATGGATTTGTGCTACAGCCTTCTAAGCAACTGTTCATTAGCATGAACCTTGTAATACAGTGTCTGTATTCACTGAAGCTGTCTGGGGATGGGGAAAAAAAAAAAAAAGAAGAAGAAACAGGCAGAAAAGGTCCAAATCGGAAATAACATGCTGAGAATGGCAGTATTTTCTACTCATAACAGCACTTTTTTTTTTTATTTTGTAAGCCAGGTTGCATACAGACAGTCTCAATATGTAGTATCTATAATGTTATGGACACTAGATTATAAACACGTACAGAAAAGGGGAAAGCTTCTTCAACTGTCTCTCACACCTCCTTCCATATGCTATCACCAAATGTTTTATTGTATGCCAATTTTCTGCAGATATCATTGGAAACAATATTTATTTAGCACAAAATTCAGTAACACTTGCTATAAATTATTAACTATCCTCCTCTGCTGTCTCTACCATATTTCTACTTTTTTTTAGGGAGGAGTGGTGTGTATGAGTCTAACCCATCAGGTCCAAACAACATCAAGTTGTTCCACTGTGCAGGATAAGTGAGGTCCAATGCTAATTCATTTGACCATTGCATTGGAGTTGAGACTGGCACATATGTTACAGAAGACTGAAGGATACTTTGGTATGCCTTAAGAACTCGTTTGGCAGGAAAAACATATTACAAACTGAGCCCTTCCCTTGCCCTAGCTGTAACCATTGCCCTTGACCTGTTAACCATTTATTTTGTCCTTGATTCACACAATAAATCCACAAGGGCATGTAGTGACAGGACAAGGAGGAATGGCCTCAAACTGATGGAGGGCAAGTTTAGATTAGATATAAGGAAGAAATTCTTCACTATGAGGGTGGCGAATCACTGGAACAGGTTGCCCAGAGAAGCTTTGGATGCCCAGTCCCTGGAAGGGTTCAAGGCCAGGTTGGATGGGGCTTTGAGCAACCTGGTCTAGTGGAAAGTGTCCCTGTCCACCATGGAAACTAGATGATCTTTAAGGTCCCTTCCAACCCAAGCCATTCTATGAAATTACACCCCCTAGCAACAACACATCCCTTTCTAAGCAAACACCTGACTATAGACGAGGCACTTCTCTGATCTCTGTAGCCCTACGCAAACCAGCTCTCTTGGATGGGGAGAGAAGTGGATTTTCAGAGTATAGGATCCTATAAATACACACATACAAGGAATACCTCCAACACTGCCTCCTCCAGCAGGCTGAACTCTTTAGTACTGTTAGAACCAAAGACACCAACATGCTGCTCCAGCTAGTAAGGATATCTCACAGCCAAAAGTCACATCACCTAAGACTGTGAAAGGAAAATGTGAAGTCTGGAACTGCATCTGGAAACAGGCAGGCAGCCACCAGGGTTGCTGAAATACTGCTCTTGTGTACAGAGAAATTCCTGTAAAAACAGAAAAATCAATGCGTTTTCAAAGTTTTTTTCAGGTAGAGGTCAAGACAAGTTTCCCAGGAAACCATGAATTCCCATAAAGGCAGGAAGAATCTCAACTGCAAAGAACAACAAGCTGATTCAGGCACAAATAGAGTGCAAATGAAACAGGACATGGAGAAAAACCCCTGCCTGCATCCAGCTCTGCCAGGTCCCAAACAAACCACAAGTTCCTTCTACCTGGTCTACTAGCAGCTTCAACTTGGCTTCTCAATTCCCAGGAGGGGAAAACAAACAAACATAAAAAAATCTCCCCAACTCCTCCAAATGCAGAAAAAACCTTCAACACTTTTTTGTCAGGTTTATCTTCATCTGAAAATACTGACTGTGAAAGGTGCAGCCCCCACAGAATGCCTTTTGCCATTCACGTCCCCCTCTTAAAAGATCTGGCAAATACTTAAATGCTTGTGCTTGTTCCCTGACATGAGAATTTCTTGTTTGCTTCTAGAAATGATTTAAGGGTTTGCTATCCATTTTGGAGCAGTGTACTTTTAACATATTTTATTATTATGACTTACAGTCAAGATGCAGAAACAGAACAGCTCACAGAACTATCATCTAAATCACGATACTTCACGTTTCACACAGCTAATACAATCTTTTGACCTACCAATCCAAATAACGTTTAAAAGCTTGAATGGCAAGAGGCTGGCTGCTTAGGGCTGCTGAAACAGAAAGTCCCCGTATAAATCACAATATCACAGAAGTCACGAAAACTGTGATTTTTGGTGTCAGCTGTGAAAATATTCCATCTGGTTTCTGTCTTGTAGAAAAATGTTTAAAATCTGTCTAAGTACAGGAAGTTTATTTTTGCTTCCTCAGTGCAGCAGAAGTAAGCAGTGTAAAACTGGTGAATAGTACCTCAGATTTCTGATATTTCCCCAGACGCTTGTGAAATTTCCAAAACAACATTTTGGGTTTCATTCAGACATCCAACCACACTATTGAATTTCATGCCTTTAATCCAGACTGAGTAACCCATCAAGTGCATTTCTAATAGTTCCACTTGAAAATATAACAAAAGCAATAATAGGCCCCATAATATCAATTATCTAAAGCCCACTCTGACAGCATATTCTGGGCAGGGGGTTGGTGTTAGGAATACATCTACATCAATATGCATTTGCTTCCCTTGTATGTTAGATCCCCACTAGTAGTAAGCCACTACTAAAGCCAGTCAATCCACATGAACACCCAATTGCAGATTCTGGAGTTTAGGCAGCCAGTTTCAGAAGGCTGGGGCCCTGACTCTCTTTATGTAGCTCTTGACAGGGACTGATTTTATGCTTTCACGTTATTTCTCTTTTTCATTTAGGTCATTCATCTATTTAATGGAAACTGTATAGAAAAATTATTATAAAAAATTACACGAGAGATATATTACTTTTTAAATCCCCATCACTACCATTACCCCATCCCAGCCAGTGTGACATTCAGCAAAGAGCCCAATATTCATTTTATTTATACTGTGTCACCTCCTCAAGATCCCCAACAACTGGAATCTCTGTTAGTATTAGTTAGATCCAGTATAAAAAAAGAACAAGAAGCCAACATAAGCAGGAAAGAAAAAACAGTGGAGCAAGAAAAATTCAAGTTTTCCAAGGACTAGGCTTTTCAAAAGTACTTAGAATGGACTCAGAGCTATTTTCAAAGGAGCTGGAAAAAGACCAGTGCCCAATAGGATTTAGCTTGCTTACCCTCTTTCGTTTCCCCTCCACCAAAAGCCTCCCTTTCTCTGGCACCCCAGCAAAGGTTTTAAGCATGTGGTCAGGTGGAGGGGTCATTTCATAGCTCACAGTGATGGCGTTTGGATGGAAAAGCTTGATTACCCCTTCTAGGTCAAACACCTGTGAGGGGACTGTCTGGGATCAAGAGGAACTTTTGAAAGAGTTGATAATTTAACAAAAAAATAAATGACCTAGTTATCTAGTTACCAAAGCCTTGCCAGTCCTGGGTTCCTGCACCATAGCAAGACCTTTAAAACAAAGTATAAAATCCCTCCTCTTCAATGCCTCCCAGAGGAAAAACTCATTGTCACAGACATTTTAATCCATGGATAGAAGTGCTGCTCCTGCAGCTCAGTACAGCCGATAACTCTCCTGTTTCCAATACTCTGTTATCTGGCTGTCTTTTTCCACACCTTCACCCACTCTAGCTGATGCTTTGTTCTCCAGGGGATTGTTTTTGCAGAGGCCAAAGAGTGACTGGAGTAGGCAGGAAGCACCTACCACAGTTGCTTTTCTTTCCCAGGTGGCTCCCAGGTTTTTTTCTTTCCCTACTGCAATTTGTGTGCAGGGGAAACACAGGTAAAGAGGCCTTTAAAAGATAGTAGGGAACTGCTGTGGTGATTTCAAGATGGAGCATGCAATTGCTATTTTTGATTGTGTTAACCCAGGCATAATTATGTAATTATCCACAAAAATTTAGTCAGAGTTTTGCATATCTAAATCATTAACTTTAACAATTGACAGGCTGCTTTGATTAGTATTTTCACAGTCTAGCATAGCATACATTTGTCAGCTTTCCTATGATTAGTTGCAATTTGGAATTTGTTTATGCAAAATGTTTTTATTGCTTGTTTGGGGGGGAGGAAAAAAAAGAAGGGTAGAGAAGACATGTTTATCCTGTCAGGAAATCCTACAGAACTTACTAGGGATGCTGCAAATGTATTTTTGCTGTGCTTTAATGTCATTAATTTGGTGAACTGATACAGCAAACATTGGCTTGTATTTGTTAATGGGAACATGAACTCTGGGTGAGCACCTTTTGCCATACAATGTCTTTGATTTTTTACATCAAAATTTCAGTAAATGAATTCAGAAGCACCTAGCACTTTATGCAACACCATTATTGCTTTCCAGAAACAACAACTGGTGCACCATGCAATCAGCATAAACATTTTAAAATGCTGCTTGTGTCAAATACTATAACACCAGCTCAGCCTTTTCATTCAGCATTGTAATCAATATCATAATTTAAGATGCAGTTTGTTAAGCTAAGCAATAATAAATGATTCCATGCTGCACCTGCCAGTGGATCAGTTTCTGTATTAAGCACTCTGAAAGAGAAATCGAAAAGCCACACAGTTCATCCTTCCCAAAGCAAACCCTACTATGGCAGAATTGTGTTGACATGAGGTACCCCAATGACCATGAAGTACTGTGGTGTGGAGTCTGGTTACCCAAGGGAGGTTAAGTGACGGAAGAGTTCTCACTTTCTTACTCTGATTCCCAACTAACAGTCACATGTGACAAAATGCATCTTAAAACAGTGCAAATACTATTTCTAGACATTTTGACTGGATTAGTGCCGCCATTTTTCAGTGGCTGGTGGGCACAGCTTTTTCTCTGCCTGGGGAGTTCAGGTAAGATCACAGCTCCTGCCTTGCACCACAGTTAAGACTCCCACAACTTGATGCACTAGCAGGTTTTGTGTTATCCTCTTTCATACAGATCACTAAAACAACTGGGTAAATTCACTTCTTTTTTGAAAATTCTCCCATCCAGTAGCCTCCACCTGACCAGTTCATCAACAGTTACACTATTTCTCAGAGAGGCAAGGGAAGCATGCTCTGACTTCATAACCAATGACAGATTATGATTTACAACTTCATCTGCTCCATGGTAGCTGCAGTTTGGTAATTACAGTTTAAACTTGCCCACTTCCTACATGATCCTCAGAGACCACTGTGATGGGCACAGCATAAATCCTGGCTTTGCAGATCCCACATTTGTCTAATAACCTCACCTAGTCAGGCTTCAGTTTTCTCCATCAGAAGGGGAGGTCTGCTTCAGAGATTCATGAACAATTAATGTGAAAGGCACATCAGATGGAAAATTTTTTTTTTATCCCTAAATCATTTCATATATATAAAAACTATCATGCTCTCATCAGTAGATTGTCTGAGCCCCATCATCCAACGGTCTCTGTTCAGGCACCTGATGCTTGTTTTTAAAATCTCGCTTCCTAGGTATAGCTGACTGCTGGCATATTCACTGCATCAGCTCTCAAAAGGCTTGCTCGCTGTTTGGAATTCATGGGGAGCAGTCCCGTCTGTCTTCGTAGGAATTTTGGCTGCATGACTGAGTACATGAAAATCAGGGAAGCCAGAAGAAAAGAATGATCTGTTACCTGAGTTTCTTTCACCATTTGAAATCCACTGAAAGGGAGCCATCTTTGTAGCACAAGCTGTTGGCAACTTCTCTCTCCAGAGCGTATCATCAGTCCCAAGCTTGCAATCTTTTATTCTTCTAATTTTAATGGTAGCTCCTGCCTAGAAACCAGTTGGGAATTGAATTGCCTGTGTTCCCCATGCTCCAGAGCAATTGCCTGTATATTCCATGTGCCTCCAAGCAGTTGCCACCCTGCTCCTCATTCTTCCTAGTAAATACCAGAAATCTGTGCACTGGTGTGTAAAACTTACAGTATTTGATTACGTCAGGAAGAAGAACAGCACAAAATGTGGTGTATGCTGCTATTTTCACCTTATCTTAGTATACACACTCTGCCCCAGCCTTTGGCCTCAGTGCTGTGAGAGCAGCTCATCTGGAGGGAGGGGAAACATCTCCAGATGACCTGCTTCTAGATTTGCACCAGTTTATGGATGGTCCAAAGGAATTTCCCAGAGTTCTTCTATTCCCCATTCCTCACCTGTCCATCCTGCTAACACTGACATTAAGACAGCTTTGCACTGCTTTCATCCTTACACCAGGATTAACATCCCACAGAGTGTTTGCTACTGCAGAGTCACTGTTTCCCCATGAAGCTGAATAAGTCTCAGGTTCTGCCTGGAAGGGAACAATACAGCACTACTGCCCTATCACCTCTTCTCCCTGAGCCAGGTAAAGGCAGAAGCAGGCTAGGCTGGGTGGCAGGGATGAATAGAAGCCATTAATTAAATAGCTCCTCTGCCCCTTTTAGGGCCACTTGTTTATGAACCCCATTTCAAGATGAGTTGTTTGTCCTGCATTAAGCGGGATGAATTAGCACAAGAGAGAAACATGTATAGGAAGGAAGGATAGCAAATTTGACTCTTCTATGATGTGCTCTTGCTACAAGCACAACTTTCAAGCAAATGAAAAGAAAGAGCAGTGACTCACTTGCTCCAAGATTAGACCGAGAAGAAAATGTTACTCTCCAAATTGCCAATCTGTGCAGAGCTCCTGTCAAAGCTCCAGTTACACATCACTCTGGACTGAGCCTGCAGGCCAGACAAGCCATGCAGAATCAAAAGGAGATTTCTAATGTTTGATTATCAGGAGATGCAGTTGTTCACAAAATCCAAATTAAAATAGACTGCGTTAAGTACTTGTTCAGAGACTGATCGCCATAGAGGAGTCTCTGTGCATCAGACACATTCGCAGCCAAAATCAGAAAAGTTACCCAGAGCTCTTCAGCCTTTTTCTGGGTCATGAGGATACTTTCATCTTCTCCTCACTCCTTTGCATTCTTCTTTACCTGCTGCATTTATCTGTGACTACTCCAACAGCTTATCCCTTCAGCGGACAATGGAAGAGCTACAGATATCATCCATCTGGACATTTCTAAGGCCTTTGACACAGTCCTCCATAACGTTCTCCTCTCTAAACTGGAGATACAGATTTGATGGGTAGACTATTCAATGGGTAAGGAATTAGCTGAGTGGTCATACTCAAAGAGTTGCAGTAAATGGCTCAATGTCTGCATGGAGATTGATGACAAGTGGTGCCCTCAGGGGTCCATACTGAGACCAGTACTGTTTAACATCTTCACTAATGACATAGACAAAGGGATTGAACGCACCTTCAACAAGTTTGCACATGACACAAAGCTGAGTGGTGTGGTTGACACACCTGAGGAATGGGATGCTCCAGCGGGACCAGGACAAAATGGATAAGTGGGCCCATGGGAATCTCATGCAATTTAACAAGGCCTAGTTTAAGGTCCTGCATATGGCTCAGAGCAATGCCAAGCACAAATACAAGCTGGGCAGAGAATGGATTGAGAGCACCCCTGAGGAGAAAGACTTGGGAATGCTGGTTGATGAGAAACGTAACAAGGCAATGAGTACTGGTAGCCCAGGAATCCAGCCATATCCTGGGCTGCATCTAAAGGAGCGTGGCCAGTAGGTTGAGCAAAGTGATTTTGCCCCTCTAATCCCCTCTGGTGAGACCCTCCCTGGAGTGCTGTGTCCAGCTCTGGAGTACAGGAAAGACATGGCCTTGCTAGAGGGAGCCCAGAGTAGGGCCATCAAAATGATCAGATGGCTGGAGCACCTCTCCTATGAAGACACGCTGAGAGAATTGGGAATGTTCAGCCTGGAAAAGGGAATGCTCTGGGGAAAACTTATAGCAGCCTTCCAGTGCCTAAAGGATGCTTATAAGAAGGATGAGGACAGACTTTTTAATAGGGCCTGTAGTGATAGGACAAGGGGGAATGGTTTTCAATCAAAAAAGTTTAGATACAGACTAGATATATTAAAAAAATAAAATAAAATTTACTGTGAGGATGGTGAGACACTGGAACAGGTTTGCCCGGAGAAGCTGTAAATGCCTCATCCCTGGAAACATTCAAGGTCAGGTTAGATGTGGCTCTGAGCAACCTGATATAGGTGAAGATGACTCTGCTTATTATAGGGGGGTTGATCTATATGGCCTTCAAAGGTCCCTTCCAGCCCAAACCGTTCTATGATTCACTTTTCTCACCTCTAATTGAGTTCCCTCCTGACCTATCCTCAGTTCCTATGACATTAGCCTCCCCATAATGCGACCATTTTTTGACCTGATGATGAGGCAGCCACACACTGCCTAGTCTTATTCAGTTTAGAAACTGCCTGTTTCAAATCCTATTCCATCCTTCTGACACCCAGAGCCTTCCTACTTTAGTGTACTCAGAAGGCCTCAGAAGCAGCAGTTCTCTGCAGAGTTCTTCTCCCTGAAATGCTAGCTTCATAACATTGTTGGTTGTATTTTCCTTTATCAAGCAGCTCCAAAGGGGAATCTATATTTAAACAAAGATACTGTCATAAAGAGATATCCTAGTCAGACAGTAAATCTCAACTCCTAATGCAATCTGAAGCTTCTAGAGCCGTTCATTAACTGTTATTTCTAGTGCAAGTCAAAATGCTTTCTCTTTAAACAATTTGGCTGTGGGCTTGGTTTAGGTTCAACAGTGTATAAAGATGGTAATTCTTCACTCTGTATCGAATTACTCAGTAGTTTCTTGAATAGGCTGGTATGGGTTTTGTGAATTACAGCTACTTCACCTCCCAGACTCCTTCCTTTTACAGAGTGAGGAGCTATTTCACCCTGCTTTGCAGAGCTCACTACCTCCCTGCATTCATCAGGATGAGGCGCCTTTCATTTCCTGCTGCTTCATCCCCCTTTGCGCAGAGAAGAGCATCTGGCATTTCTCTAGGTCTGCTGCTGTAATGTTCCTGCTGCTCCTCCCCGTGACATGAGTACAAGGCTTGCTGAGACGAAGGGATGGTACAAAAACAGACTTACTTTCTTTCACCCATCTGCTTACCCAAGTAAAGACTAAGAGTGGCTCTCCTGTTAGACTTAATTTCAGAGTGACTAGGACAGCTCTGGCATTAAATTACATGATTCCTCTTCATTTTTGTGCAGTGTATTGCACACTAAACTAATTCAAATTTAATATCCTTTTTTAGCCATTCTTTTTAAAGGTAAACAACTTCTTTATGAATTTCTCACTCCAATTTCCTCCTTCCTGACCCCCAAATTCCTGTTCAAGTACACTGCAGCAGAGTTAAAACCTAAAGTAAGACACCTTCACAAAAGGTCCTGAGGTGGACTGGCATGGTACAAAATATCACTCTGTCAGTAATGCTGTTCAGTAGTCATCCAGTAGTGTCCATCAGTGGGAGTGCTTTATCTCAAGGAGAATCTGACCTCTGAAAGAGGCACATTGCCCATTTATATGGGAAACATACACTGCATCCTATGGTAGACTAACTTCTGAACCACCAGCATGCCATAGCTGGAGAATCCAAACAGTGAGGGATTTACTTGGCACTGGCAGCCAAGCTGCACTCAGATGAAGGAACACTGGGCTTTGAATCCTTCCTCCTAAGAGCCATGGCTGAATCTCCCAGTTTCTAACACACTGACAGAATTCTATGCTCTTTTCTCTTTCAGACATTTAAAAGGAATTGTGTTTTCTCTTCCATGAAATTTGGGAAAGGAGGGATATGTCTTTTCTTGCCAGCAGAAAAAGTGAGGGCTGTCAAGACACGTAAACCTGATCATCTTCAGCGCACTAGCAGGGCAGGGTTTTGTTGGGTGGTTGCAGTAACACTGTATAAAAACCACGTCAGAAAGAGCCATTTAAACCCATGTAAATCATGTTCACTGACGTATAACCACATCCATCACTCCTAAATGATATGCCAATCCAAAAAGTGGGGCACCAGATCCTTCCATCGTGCTCAAAATGAATACTAACTTAACCTCCTTGCCTCTTCAGGGAGTCATATGCCTCTCAGTTTAACACAGGTCATGGAATGTGACTCTCTGGTATTAAGCAGAGCCCACCACAGGACCGGGGCGGCAGTGTTTGCAACGTTGTTCAGATGTTCCTCACTTGACAGTGCCCTTCATTTATAGTTAACGATAATGTGACAGCCTATTCTCCTGGCATACCATCTAACCACACGCAAAATTCTGCATGTGCCTCAGACTGGAATCCTATTTTTATCAGAATAGACATGTGCACTGAGGCTTTAACCAACAGCTGAGACAGGGTTTTAGCGTGAGATTTTCAAACCTGTCTCAGGTATTTAGAAGCACAAATTGCACTGAAAGACTAATTGAACTGTGCTTCTAAATCCCCCAGGTGCTACTGAAAATCTCTCCCTTAATAACTTGGAATCTCCTAAAGAATAAACCTCATCGAACTTAGATGGGTATGCAGATCCTAAGGTTAAGATTTTGAAAAACGCTCTGTACTAGCTTAACTCCCATTGACTTCAGTGGGAACAGAATTAAGTTGACATTGAGCCTTTTTGAAAATTCCCCTCCAGGTGTGTTTTCTGCCATTGAATTTGAATAATCTGTTAACTGCTGAGATTGCTTTTTGATTTATCAGTATGAAGAATTTTACAGGAGTTTCCCCCCTTAATTTTTGGTGAAACGAGACTCAAAAAACTGTAACGTACTTCCACAAAGACTCTAGCTGCTAAATCTGTAGAAGGAACTACCTTTATTTTCTGTATGTGCTTACTATTATTATTATTATTTGTCCTTCAGCAGCAACACAGGAACTGAAACCACAGACATTATTGTGGGAGGTGCTGTGCATGGTCTGTTAAAATATTTGTATGATACACAAGCAAGCTGTCTAACTTAATCCTAATAGTCAGACTCCAGAGAAACCAAAGAATCATAATGAATATCCCCAGTAGGTGTAATTATACAGCAGCATTTCAGTTACTATTTCACCTCCTTGCAGACGTTATCAGGAGACAGGGATTTCCTTCAACTCCCCTGAATATTTTAGTTTATTTTTTAAATTAGGCCTACATACAAGAATGAGTAAAGAGATTTTTTTTAATGCTGGTGTGTCCCTCACTACAGTTTTGCAGGCTGCACTCTTCTCTCCAAGATGCACAAAACATAAACTTTTAGGGGTACAAACCGTATTTGCTTTCAATTTGAATAGTACATTAGGGCACCAACTTTGCTTCTGAGATGCAAGTTTTAACAATATGAATAAAAGGAAATAGACAGTAAGGAGCCCTCTATTTTGCAACAGCATCACTGAGGATAGACTCTCCATGGCCCAAATTCCTTTTGAGAAAAAATAGCTGCGCTAATACCGCTTGCAAACAGCATGATAACCACTCCTTTGTTCCCACCAAAGATACAACAGCAGAATCCTGTAAGAGAAGTCATCTGATATGTCAGCTCATTAAATTAGTCAGAATGGGTGAATGGGGAAGAGGAATATACCATTGTAAATGTATGTTAATTAACAAATGCTATAAGAGAGGCATTTAAATGTATGAAAATGAATATTAATGAGATGAAAACACCTAATTATTGTGCATCTAATGGTATTATCCAGAGCATCCAACAGAAAACACCTAATTGTCATGCATCTAAGGCAACAGTGCAAACCTTCAGACACAAAGATTCAGTGTACATATAGATCATGCTATGACATTAATTACAGACCTTGCAAAATATCTGCACTGAAACTTGAATTTGGAAGGATTTAAAGTTTTATCTATTTTTTTAAAAAAAGTTAGATTTCACCTATTTCTTATATCATTCTTGCACGTCAAACCTACATTGCTCTGTAGTGCTTCTGAAACGTTACACTGAAGTGCTTCAGCATTTCTGCCTGCACATCTCCATTTTGCAAGAATATCATCAGAAACAGTGGGCTGCAAACTGTCCTGTAATGAAGTTCTGAGGAATTTTTCACGAAATTACATGAAGCCAAACTCCATCTGGATGAAATTTCTTCCTTTGCAGACAGCTAACAAAGGAGAATCCTAAGTTAAAAATAGTGTGAATTCCTGGAATTAAAGACTGCTTCATAATACATATGCATTAGGAAGCTGAAATAAAATTATACAGGCCACTTGAATTCTATTATTTCCTAATTACTCAGTGGTTGGCTTTACAACTTTAATGTTCTTTTAATGTAAGTTTTTCAAGGTGCTTTTTTTTTTTTCTATTGTAACTGCAGATAGAGAGCCAATCTCTTGATCCCAGCTAGAAGGACAGAAGGAGTTTTGCTTTACAGAGAAATTCCAAAGTGGCACAGCTATGCATGTATTCCCTGTCCAAGACTCTAGGGTGTATGCCAGGGACACATCCAGAGAAGGATATATTTTAATGACTACTCTCTGAATAGTATTTGGAGTCCCAACAAGACTAATATAATTCACAATGAAGTCTTAATCCTACCATCAAAGCAATTAATGAAACTAGACCGCATTAACTTAGTATTTCAGCCAGAATCAATTCCTGAAAGACAGCACTCTCCTCTCTCAAAACTGAGTCATTAATACATATATAAGCACCAATGTGACAAGCACTTTAGATATACTCTGACATATATATTTACTGTCACTCAAAATGACTTACAATCCATCATATTTTATAAAATATTATATCTTATCCATGCTTCTAATTTTCTTACAAGACTGGAGTATGGAACTCTATGAAAAATGTCCATGAAACAAAGCTACATGATTCTGGTGGATTACCTTATTCACTAAGCTTTTTATCCTATCAGAGAAAGAAATTAAGTTAGTTTGTATGATTTACTTTTAATAAATCCATGCTGCCATCTATTTAATGCTCGTATTGCTGTAATTGCTTCCGAACTGATTGCTTTACTAATAACTCCAACAATGTGCTTGGTACTGAATTCAAGTTAAATGCACTTGTTTGAAATCATCAGATTGTCTCCTGTTCCCATTTGCAGGTAACTGCTGTTCACCTGAACAAACAAAAGTTTGAGTAACAGCATGGGTGTATTTCACACTACTGTGTGTGTTAAATTTCTCAGAGGGATTTCCCAGCCTCGTACATACAAACCATCAAAGCGCTTCTGCTACCACAATTAGCAGAGGGCAGAACAAATCTGTCAGCAGTATTTTGCACTGCCTGGAATACAGTTGGAATAACTAACAGGAATAAAAAAAAAAAAAAAAGAGTTTCCCAGCAGCTACAGTTAACAGAGGGTTGAGTTAACAATCTTCGAGTTACAGCTACTACAGGGAGGAGAGCCATGTTGTAGTGTCATGGCTAAGCTACAGGGGAAGTTGTATTAGCATCTGGTGTGTGGTACTAACTCAAGTTTTTGCCTATACTCTGGCTGTGCAGACTTCAGTAAAAGGCACCAGTGTGCTTCAGTTAAGCCAGCTCAAGTTAAAAATATTAATAGTAGTGTACTTGCTTGCAAATAGCTACACTTCTCATTATTTTTCTCTCGTGTCTGTTTGAATCTATAGCAATAAATTGCATCAATATGGGTTGGTGCATTTCTTACATGTGACTTTTTTGCAAGCAACCAGAGTAACCCTACAGTGAGGGCAAGGCCTCTTAAAAGCTGAGAGCAAATCATTCATTTACTGGACTGTAAAACTGTTCACTATATGGGACAGAGACAGATGCCCTCAAAATGACAAACAACAATATCATCTCTGTCAAAACTAAAATTTTGGATCCAGGGAAATTATCCATTTCATACACAGGAAGCAGTCCTGAGTGGTGGTTAGCACTTTGACCTGAATGGAAGCCAGTCATAAGCTGCAGTAGCCCAGATTTTACAGAAGAAATTTGGTTCCTCGTTCTCCCACAGAGAGTAAAGAATCATAAATCACATCCTCTATAAAAAAACACACTGCAAATTCAATCTGACCAAACCAGAAATACATTTGTAAACATCTGATTCGCACACACAAAAAAAAATTTACCCCTTTTCAGAAGGTTTACATAGTCAATATTAAACTACTGAGCAGAATAGCTGAAGATATTGGTAGCCAGTAATGCAGACGAGACTGCTGTTAATTGTTAACATCTCCTGGGCTACACTTCCTATGTCCCTGCACAGATGATGAATAAAATTATTTACCTATTCAAGTAATGAGAGCTATGCATTTTGATATCCACATACACAGTAACTCAGGCCTCCTCTGAGATCCCTACCTGTAATTAGGAACAGATGTAGGATCTTGTTCCTGAATTGATAAAAACAAATTTCAGCCCTACGATGATATATGGCTTAGTGGCACAGTTAATGGGAAGAATACCTCTGCAGAATGATTCCCCTTTAGGCACTGGATCTAATCAGCTCCCCTCTGCTCAAGAACCCCACTACTTTAGATCCAGTGTTTTTCCACCACTGATTTGGGACACTCACTAAAGCATTCACCAGTGACACAGCAAGGGCATAGCAAGAAAGTGATAAGCAGCGTTCATATGGCTTCACCCTGATGAAGAAAACCACATATCTTACCCTTCAAAACCACAGTAATTCTCTAACACTTCTCCATGATGGAGTCATTTAAAATTAAGTATACACAACATTATGTGCTTTCAGCAACAATTCTCACAGTTCAGCATGGGCAGCTGGGGAACACTCTTCAAATTATTTCATGAGCGAAACTCAAGATGACATTCAGCATAACATATTCTATTCTCCAAATGTCACACTACTGCAGGAAAACATGCCCACCACAAAGGTTTCATGAATTGAAAGTAGTTGCATTTTTTACTTTGCATCAGCTGGCCGAAATAACCCAAGAGGAATAGGTACCTGCCCATTATCTTGCTCTCACACATAGGCACCAATACCTAGGCACTGGCCCAGCAGTAGTGAATGCCCTAAAGGGAATTTGCCATCTACAGATGCTGCAGGCTGACCCCTCCCCAGTCAGATGCATCATTTGGACTACCCCATGTGGGCTTGTGCTAGCCCCACTGGATGCTATGACAGCAACAAGAAGACACTGAGGGTCTGTGGCTGGCTCAACCATTCACAGCACTAGGCCTGGAGAGCTTCAAAGCAGCTGCTGTGCTCGTTTTCCTCGAATGACAAGTAAAGCTGCCTTCTTTCATGTTCCTTTCTTGACCACTAAATGTCCCTCACTTGATTTCCCCTCACCCAGCAAAGCTTATAATTCCCACTGGCTATTGGCATAGGTGACTAGAATTACACCTTGTGAAAACCCAGAAGAGCTGCGGCTCCTCAAGTCTGTAGAATAGAGACAGAAATTTGTATTTACTGAGGTCATCTCAGTACAAGGAAGTTTCACCGGTTTCATTTAAGGTCTGACTGAAACAATTCCAGTTAAACTGATGCAAATGCCTTCATACATCTTTATTTAAAGATGTTAAATGGGGGTTTACTTGATTTCAAACCTAATCCAAATCTAAAAGAAGCAACCAGATGAAATAAGACTGTCCGTGCCACATTTTCCATCAGTTTAACTAAGCAGGCTTACCAGTAATCTTAGTGCAACTCCCTCATGTATACAAGGTCTGAAAATACATTCACTCTCCAGCATTACCCTGTTTCATGCCAGGAGAATTTGCAGCTGGAAGCGGCTCAGGGGAACTTCAATGCCTAGAAATAAAAGAATTGTTGGGGAGAATCATAGCTGCTGTGCTCACCAGCCCTCTATGGACATTGCCTAAATTACAGTAATTAATATAGGGGAATATTTCTGGGCTCCTCAGCAGTTTATAAATGTTACAAAAAAAGGATTGCTTTATATGTCCCCTGATGGGTTTTAAATGTTAATAAATGATGTGCAAGAAGGTATTTTACATCTCTCTATTTAATAGTGAGCTGACAGCTGCAATTATAGGCCAGTCTCTGACCCTGACAATCCTTCCAGGAATCTGAGGAGTAAATGGAGTAACTTTCTTCCAGAATAAGAGAGTGCATTGGGATGCTGGCTCAGCATTTAAACATCCAGACACAGAACCAAGGTGAGACATTTCTGGCACCCTGGGATCTCCCTTTCACTGCAGTATGCACTTGCCAGTCACTGGTACCTGCTTACTTTGTCACCAGAGACCCATTGCCACTCTTCCAGAGGCGGCAACAGCTCTTCATCTTACAGGTACAGGAGAATGAATGGAGCAACCAGCCAACTTGCTATATTGCTCCTCTGCTGTGGACTAGAAAAAGAGCTTGTCTGTAGCTGGCACATCCAGGACAGCACAGGTAGACAGGGGTATCACATGTGTCACTGCATGCTCTTTCACTCTCTTTTTGGCACAAAATCTATTACCACTGAATCCCTGCATCATTCTCACTAGTACGAGGTTTCTGTGGCTACACACCTATGCTCAGTATCATGGAAAGTCTAGGACCGGCATGCTTACCATTTCAAAAGGTAGTAAAGTGACTGCTCAATAATGCATGCCCCAGCAGAAAGCCCCACTAGTTTTTATTAAGTCCAAGTTACTACTCTTCCCTTCTGCTCTGTCCAGCCCTCACCAGCAGAACAGAGCCTCTGTGAAGTTTAAGGAAGTTTGAAGCAATATTTTAGCTAGGTGTGTTTCAGGTTACAACCTTTGTTGCAAGGTAATAGCAGAGGGAGAAGAATCCTCGCTTTGTACCAAGGCCCTAAACCTGCTCACAACACTGTATTCCTGCACACCTGTATATTTTCACTTTCTATTTTCTCTTATCCAAAAATAACCTTTGGTCTTGATCCTTAAATTGGCCGTGTTCACAGTTGTACACACTTGTGTACACATTCATTATCCCTTTTAACCACTGAGGTACTGCCTAAGGCAGCACACAGTTGTTTTGAGGCACTTCAGTCCATGCTATATGCGTTGCTTCACTCCACAGGAACTGCAACCCACTGACAACAAAAGGAAGCTCTGACACTGAATGAAACCAAGCAGAACTGTGAGTAGCATCTTGCATTTCCACTACATCATTGCAAACACAGGGGAAGGGGTTTTACAATTCTATTAAAATCCAACAAGGTAGCATTTTTGCCAATGACAACCTCATGGTTTCTTTTATTTTAGAAGGGCAGAAATTTAAAGTATAATATATCTGATTTATTAGAAAAACTACATTTTTCATTATTTACCACCTCTTCTTCTTTTCCTTTTTTTTTTTTTTACATGTAGAGTTGCAACTAATTTCTTTCCTTCTTCACTTTCTAGCGTAGGATTAGAGCAGGGCTTGTTCAGCTATTACAATTATAGTTTTCTTTCAATGACTGGTTTCACAAGTGCACCTCTGCAAAATTAGAAGAAATCTTGGGTGGAAAGAGCAAATTTTTTTTCAGATTTGGACAGAATTCGGTTAACATTTTCACAGCTTTTATGCTGTACCCAATTACAGACAAACACCATTTAACATTTTTAATTTATATATTCCTTCTGTTTTGCACAAAGGTTTCTCAGCTGTGTCTGATGAATGGGTCTTGTTTACGCCTGCAAAGTCTGGGTCTTTAGTACAGAATTTCTTGGACTAAGTTATAGCTATTCTTCAATTCCTGTCTGTATTTGGTTATACATTTCTTCTGGTTTGCATTAACTCATATATAAATGGCTATGACCACCCGTTCATTCTTCAGAACTTCACTGTTATTGATTACGGCCGGGATCCCAGAGCTTTTGAACAACAAGGACCACATGCTACTACAGAGTTTTTCTTAGGCATCATGTCTATCTCATTCTTGATGGCACATGTCAAGCACATTCATATTAAGTCAAATAATATTGCTTTGGCTACTACTAGAGTCAGTATTTACGATGAAGCATGGCAGTACGTTATTGTATTTGTCTGTCTAGATATTATAATTGCCTGTTAATTATATTTAGCTAATAGAACAGGGATAGAAGCAGGACTACCATATGGCTAGTCATGTCTCCATGGAACAATGGCTGTAGGTCCTGAAACTTAGCTTGAGAGTCAACAGCCACAAGCGTGTGGTAAAAGACTTCTGACCAGCGATACTAGAACTCAAGCAGAGACAGGCAGTGAAACCTGTGGCATCAGGAAGTACACCTGTCTGGTTCAGCTGCCCTTCAAAGCCAAATTCCACAAGTGCTGGAAGCTACGCCCTCACAGGACCCCTCACTCAGCCCAATCTCCGAGAAGCAGCACTTACAGCCCTTGCTACTCTTATAGCTCTAATTCAAGGTGGGGGAAAATAATATTGTGCACAGCTCCTTGAAAGATTGCCAATCCCTGCAGCCAGGAGATGAGGTAATATGATAAGGAAGGCCAACAGCAGTTCAGAGAGCTGGATCTTCTTAGCCCTCATTATTGTGCAGCCCCATCTAACCACTTGCTGTTCTGCTGTCAGCCACAGCCAACATTCAAGACCAAAGAACAGAGATTACACATCCTTTCTCAGTTTTTTATGCTACAGCACTTCAATGACATTCACAGGGTATGTCCTAAAAGTGTTTCACTCCTGTATAATCAAATCAGAGTCATTCAGCAATGGCTCATTTGCTGAAACATATAAACATTGCACATGTCTTGTATTTGAAAGAGTGGGATTTTTCTATAGGGAAAAGTTATTTGTCATAGACTTGCCTGATTTGGCAACTTCTCTGATTATTAATAAACCATAATCCTTTCACATTTACAAAATACAGTAAAATAATACTTACCACCTTACGGGCTGCTGTGAGGCATAAACCACTAATTCTCCTGAAGTGTCCAGGGATCCTCCAAAGAATGCAATCTGAAAATAAAATTGTCATTAGTACATGTGGGAGTTTTACCATATTCATCTTCATTCTCCATTACACAAATGACTGATTTGGGGGTTTCAAGTTTGCTCTTGCATGAGAGCAAAAGCCCACGACTTTTTGGTATACCTTAGGGATACCAGGAATCCCATTACTATTAACAGTATTTCTGCTTTTTTACTCTTTTCTCTAAAACAATATGTAAGAGCTTCATTTAAATATAGAAGCCTCACTAGGCAAAATAAGTTTGTGGACTTGTCAAACGCATAAAATTATGTAATTCCATAATATGGAAGACATAAGAGAATTTACACATTCACAAAGCAGTATCAGGCACTGCTAGACACTCGCTAAAGGTGATCTGAACTATTGCTTGGACATAACTATTTCTTTCCATTGGATTTCAAGACAATCCACAGTAACTAAGATCACTAGGTACATCACCAATATTAGGAGTATGTACACTCCACAGATGTAACAGAAACTTTAGATTCAAACTTACTTCAAACTAGACAGAGTGCCTTCAGACAAGTAGAATTCCCAAACTTTGCTCACTCTTGAAAGTGAGCACATTATAAATCAGGGGGGCTAAGCTGGATTCCCATGTCTGCCACAAGACTTCAGTATGACCCTGAGGTAACATCAGAAAAGGAATTTTCTGGCATCCCAACCACAGGTAGGGAGCTTGAGTCACCTGGAAATTTCCACTCCGATCTGCAGCTTTGAAAAACTTATTTTAATCCCTTTCTGCCCCTGTAAATTGGGGGTCATGGTTTTTCTCCTTTCCTTGCTTGCCATTTGCTTAGTCTGGGAATCCTCATGCGTTGTTTCTGTCTCTTGTATCATGTACAATTGGGGTGTTTAATACAGTGGGACACTGATCTTAGCCTTTATGCATTCAGGGAAAACAAGCACAGTGATGACACCTCAACAGCGACAACTACGTATCTACATGCTGCTCACACAGACAGAGAAAAGCATCCCCCAATTTCATCCCCCAAATACACAGTCTGAAGTGCCAATCTTTGTTGAACAGGCTTGCAAGCTTAAAAAATGCCCTTCTGGGCCTCCCTGTTTCTCGTCCCTCAGTAATTTCAACACATACATTCACTACAAGGAAATCGAGAGTAGAAAGAGAGGGCATTAATTAAGCTCTCCTGCTCCACAGTTTTTGCTAGAAACTTGACTCAAAACAGGCTTTTAATCCAAGAATTGCATTATATTTTTTACTACATGCTTTATGCATTCCTAGACCTCACCTAGATTAGAAGTGGATGAGCCAAAGTAAACACACATGTGCATACACACACACTGAGTGCTAGGTGCATTTTTCTGCGTGAGAGAGAGTTAGTTTGCTTTCCCAGTCTCTCTGCATCTGTAAGCAGGAAGGCTTAAAAACCTTGCAAAGAAAGTCTGTTCCCATGAGAATTCCTGCCTCACTCTCTGCAGATTAAAAGAAGCAATCTCTGCCTACTATGCATGGGAATCCCAGTATTTTGGCATGGTTTTAACATCAGCATCATTAGAAACATTGATTTATTTTAATTGTCACCTTATACCCTACACTGCCAAATGCAGTCGGAATGTCAATTCTTTATCAATGTGAGCTGTTGACATGGAAACAGATCTGCTGAAATGGAAGCAGTAAGAAAAAATGTGTTACTCTTCCAAGTTATACTTAGAAGTGGTAAATCTGTGTGTGCTACAACAGATTTAAATACTCAGTAAACTACACAGAAGAAATAAACTATTTGGGGTGACAGTCATTTTCGTTGTTTACATCACAGACTGCATTTAGAAAATCTCCAGTGTTACTATGGTAACAGGTTTTGCTTAAACGTAGTTGTGGACGCACTTAAGGTATGATCTAAATTAACCAAAGATGGAGGAACAAAACTGGGCAGCAATTGCTGAAGGAGTGACTGGCTGCTTCCTATCAGCCCATCCGATCTGCAGCAGGCAAGGGTACAGCCAGAGCGCTGTGTAGCATAGACACCTTGGCTCATCCCTGTCTGTACTCTCAGAGAGCACCTGAAGCAGCTGACAGACCACACCAGGTAGGTTTTAAAGATAACAAAGAAAAACAGAACTCCTTATCATCCCCACACAGCTTGTAGTGCACCCCAGAGCTGCTTGTTCCCTCCCTCTGGTTGCCAAATAGGTGATGGGAAGAAGAGGAAGGCAAGAAAAGGAGCCTAGAAGAGGAGCCGGAGGCCTTGTCTGCACCTCTGGCAAAGTCTGTGGCTTTCCTCTTTGGGATCTTTCCCAGGGAAGAGAACAGAGCTACAAAAAGGCAAGTCTGTAGCACAAGCTTTCTGCCAAAATTCGTGACTTGGAACGGACACTGCCTCACAATTAACTTCACACAGCTAAGAAACTGTCCTAAAAGATGCAGTGCAGACCTTTGACCAGCACTACATTTCCACTAGAAAGATTAAATCTCTGTGCTGCTAAAGCTAGTTTCATAGTCATAGGGAACAAGGCCAGAGGGGCCACTGTGATCTGCTGTTCATAATAGGGATTAAAGGAACCTATGGTCTCCTGCACACCTGCCTCCAACCTGAAAGCAAACGACGGGGAGATGGAGATCACTCAGCAGAAAATGGAGGGAGAGGCTCCTCTTGCCCTCTTGCCAGATGCCAGGGCAAGGGGCAACAGAAGGAACAGACGCATTTGAAACAACTTCTCTGAAGAGGATCATGGAGGCGTTTGGAGCCAGAGACTGTTCAAAGCTTGTGGATCCCGGCAATGCTGTGAGGCAGTCCAGTTTTGAACCTGCTCAGAGCAAACCAGCCCTGCTCCCACTTCGATTGTGATAAGACAGCAAGGCATGCAGATTTTTTTTCTTTTCTTCTCTTTTCTGCTTTTCACATTTCTGCACGATTACATTAGATAATGATACAAACCTCCCAAAAGCTTGTGCGTCAATTAACAAGGCAAGGAAGGACACACATCAATTATTACACACCGGCCTCTGAAACACGGACATAGGATATGGCATAACATTCTAAAAATAGCAGGAAGGCCTGCCTTGTTTAGGCAAGTTTTATTTGAATTCCCATAATAAAGCATTTGATATTAAACAACGGAGAGGAAGACGCACCACTGTTTAGCCTCAATGGGTGTTCCAGACAGATCTGTTATAACTTAATCTGCACGGCAAAAGGCAAAGCCAAGGAATGTAAGTTTATGTGAGTATGAGACAAAATAGTGCTTTAAACTTCTACAGCGTTTATCAACCCAAATTACTCTACAAACATATACTAACTTAAATGCTTCCATCTGTATTGTTATCTTATTCCATCTGTATTGTTATCTTGTATTTGGGTGAGGTGCTGGGTTAGATACTGGGCCAAATTGCTGATATAGCTCTATGCAGTCAGAGATGAGGAGACAGGTTGCTGGCTGTCATAGCTGTTCACAGAATTCTGCCTTTCTTAAATAGGGATGAAGAAAGGACCTGCAGTGCATGTCTCTAGGTACAACGGCTCTACATCAGCTTTGCCCTGTGAGTGAGATAGCATAGTATTTCTAGATCATTGAGGCATGGATATTAGTGGCACACATCCTCCTGGAAAGAGAGACATCCTCTGTCTCAATCTGCTTGTAGGGAAAGTGGAACAGACTGATGAAGGAGGCATAAAAGCATCTTGCTTATACCCAGTATTCACATAGGAAATAGTAATTTGCAGGTGATGACTTGCAGACATTCACACACACACACACAAAAAAAACCCAACAAAACCAACCAACCAACCAAAAACAAAACAAAAACCGCAAAACCCACAACTTCTCCCAGAATAAATCAAGACTTCACACATGCATCCACAAAGCCTCCATCCTTCTTCTTCATCCTCTGGAGTGAATTGTGGTTGCCAGAAATACATATTGCAAAGGGACAAGGAAAAAAGTATAGTGGAACTATTATTGCACACTCATACTCTTTTGAAACATGCACATGGGGCAACTTGGCTTGCAGTTAGAACATACAAGATCATTATATTCAAAGCCTCATCTGAAAACATAAATTATCCTATACTATACTATATCCTATACAGCAATAGAAGAGGCAATCTTCTGTCTATGTCTCCATCTTCAATATTAGAAACCAAAGGTATTGTTTTCTAATGTCCCTTATACATCTGAGGAGCAGATGATCCTGAAAGCCACAGTGTTTTGATCCTACATAAATTGGATGCTTTTGACAATGTCACCCAGAATTTTCATGTCAGTCCCAGGAAAACATAATCTAAAACAGAGGATCATTTTTATCTTCCTCCTGACTCAGCACCAGAGAGAGAATTATAAATGGAAAATGAGTGTTCATGAGGGTAAATATACCTGCTGTAATCCTACTGCCAACAGAATTAAGATTTGCCTGCTGCAGCAAGCCATATGTTAGCTGGAGGAAAGGTAAGACTTGCTGGTTTTCAGAAGTCACTGGTGGTCCTTTCTGTGTTATAATTCAGTATTTTAGAGCATAAAAAACAATGGATGGATGGAGGAGGAGAGAGAGAAACAGAAGAGAGAGAAGAAAGAAAAGTATTTCTTGCCTCTGCCTGTGATTATATAAGTGACAGCAATAAAGGAATCGAGTAGCACCGCAAGAAACTGGAGAGGGTGGATTCTCTTCACAGAATTACAGAACCATTGTGGCTGGAAGGGAAGATCATCTAAGTCCAACTCACCTACTAAAGCAGGTTTACCTAGAATCCACCTTGGTATCAAATTCAAATGATTCTCTTACTGACTGGTAAGATGAAGCAGCTTATTTTCTCAGGTGCTCTTCAGACTAACCATGACTTCCACCTCTGGAACTGGAAGAATTCCATGACAAGCAAGCATAGACAGGCTATCATTCGGCAGCAATAGCTCAATACTGACTGAAAGTTTCATTTGTCAGGGGGAAGAATTGTTGGTTTTCTTTTTAAATTAACACAGAAGAAGAAAAAGATATTTGTCCAGACCCAGGTGCTTTTTCATTCCTCCAGCAGCTGCTAGTCTGAGAGAATTTTAAATGGTTGGCTTTTATTAAATGAATTGGTAATCACAGCCCTCTGCCTCACACACAGCAGACTGAATGATTCAAGGGACTGGTAATAGGATAAAGCTTTTCACCTCAAAGGCTGTAGTTCAAATTCAGAATAATTCTTAACTTCATAAACACCATCACTACATGATGGGCATTTGACTGTTGTCATACAATCAATCAGGTGTTTTTCCTAGTGGAAAAGTATTCATGCCACAGACAACATACTAATTATTGTCAGTAATTAGCAGCTCTCTGGGCAGTGGCAGTAGAGGGACCTGTAGAAAATTACCCATTTGTTCATCCCTTGGGTGTTGTCATCTCAAGGCAGGGAGTCAAGCCCTTCAGGCAGTCACTGCTGTGATTCTTGTGGCTCTTTTCCACCCTGGCTACGTTTTGAGGATAAGCAGAGTTCAGCCTTAAGAGCTGCCGATCTACCACTTTTATTACCGCTAAATTACTTTTGTTTCAAATGCTGGAGGCAACTTTGAATGCCAGGTCTAATTAGATTGTAATTGTCTGGAGATCTGAGCAATTGTGGCAGATTTGGGTGGAGACTTTGGTGGCTTTTAATGCTTGTGCAAATAGGTTTCACAAGCACAAAACCTACAGGTGCTTATAACAGTGGTCATTTTCTTAGAAAAATTACACAACTAACCATCTAAGCCAGGCAGGAAAAATTTTGAATTTCTATATGCAAACTGAGTGATCTGCAAAAGCCTCTGTCCAAGCAGACAGCTTCATAGGTTAGGTGGTTTTCAGGAGCCCAAGATGTTTTGGTACAAACAGAAGAAGGTGAGTTTAATTAGGAACAAATATTTTTGTACAAACAGAACAAGGCACACTGACCTAAGCAAGAACCCATAGCAGAGATGAGGTATATATGATATTGTGTTTTCAGAACAATAAAAAAAAAAAATCAAACTGAAAAGAAAATAAATTTCAAATATACATAGGAGTAAATCCTCCCATTTAGCACTAGAAGCCTTATGTTTCCCCTAGGGGAAAAATACTCATGAACAGTCCAGAAACTTCATGCCCTGTTGCTGAATACCATTATTCCTCTGCCTTCCTTTGGGAAAGCATAGACCCCTCAACACTTCATCCCCCTCTAATATAACACAATCCAGAAATCTGCAGGGAAATCCTGAAGATCTGAGAGTGAACATTTAAAGGCCAAGGAGCTTCTGCTAGGAGACCCCATGCTTCCGTGTAATCTCCCGAGGTCTACCTGTCATAATGACAACATTACCTCTTTGTGCAGCTCCAGGGAGTGTTGTGCAAATATTGGATTATCTGGTTCAATGGCCAAGCAAAAAACAATCATGGGCACAAAAAAATTTCAGTTGAATCTACCTGAAATAAAAGCCAAGGGGGGTGGTTTGGCTATGGGAAAGGAGAAAAAAACAAACAAAACCAACTCACAGCAAAGGAGGAAATGTTTGCCTTTAAAATAGTAAATACTCTGCTCAGTATTTTTTACCTGAAAAGGAAAAAAATGCTCACAAAACAAAATCATTTTCGTAACATTTCCCTTCATCCTCTTCTTTGATTTTGGGGAGGTTTTGTAATAAACCTCATCAAATTTCATGTCACACCAAAGTAGATCTGGTCTCCCTGAAAAATTTGTTTTCTTCAGCAAATCTACTACTTAAAATATTTTGGTGAGGTCTAGCTCTAGGAAGAACTGTACAGTCTGAACTACAGAGATCCAGTGACCACGTTTTTGTTTTCGTTTAAGAAGAAACAAGTTTTTAAGTAAGAAAACTAATCAGTTCCATCACTATGGATCAAAAATGTGATTGATTGATTGATTGATTGACAAATTTTTTCCCACAAAGGCACAAGAGGACCAAATACCATCCTTGGGAGGAGAGACAAGCAGTTTCTCCATAAGTACTGACCCCATTGTTTTGCTTTCCTCTAAGCCCCTGCTGCAGTACCTATGTGAAATGAAAGGTACAGATGGATTCCACTGGCAGCAGTAAAGTCCATGAGATACCACTGGCACATTTCCATAAGTTTGTGTAGCTTGTTACATGTGTGGCTGGCAGTGAGCACGCCTGGAAATCACTCTAGTTACCTGTTATCCTACAGCTCTGTGAGGAGTGGTTGGCTTGGAAGTTGACTCCTTTACTTCCACAGAATAATCTAAATTGGATTCAAGAGCTTCTGTAGCTGAAATGACTTTGATAAATATTAAGAGATTCCCTCTACTACATACAGGAGTAAAATTAGAATGAAATTTGCTCAGGAGAACAAAAGAGAAAAAAAATCTTAAGTCTGTAGACTTATGAATTCAGCGTATACCAGAACTGCTGCTGGTAAATATGACCAATACTATTTACTAGAGAAAACAGATATTTAAGTCTATATATGCCAAAACTGAAGCAAAATTTGCTCAGAATGGCAGAAGTGGGAAAGATTCAGAAGTGTTCCGGTCAATCCCAAATCATAAAGACCGGTGTCCCGTACTTTATTAAGTTGCTGTTGAATATAGCAGGAGACAGGTAGAGCTTTAAACTTCTTTCCTCCAGACCCATGTTATACGCACAACAAGGCACTGGCCAATATTTATGCTACATTCTACCAAGTACTGTCCACAAAAGATGGATCACAAGACTGTGGATCACAAGACCACAATGCAAATTGTTGTTTATCAACCCATCTTCACAGACCTTCCCTACACAGTCAAGGCTTCAAGGGACAAATTATTAAAGCTAGAGAAAGACAATTACCGAATACGCCTGCCAGCACAGCACTTGCATACATGTTGGAGGAATATGAGCCCACACTTCTGGGCAGCAATGCCATAGATGTCCCATTCACAGGATGACACTCAGCTTCTTCAGCATTTGCGAGTGCGAACATTCAAAATTAAGAAACCTTTCACACTGCAGTGACCATCTCCAGGTGATACTCAGCTCCAAACTGAAAAGGCAACAGGGCATGGGCAAATGAAACACCCTAGAAGCACAACTAGAAGAGAGTCCAAAGCTCTTTCAAAGTTTACCAGCAGCTTTGTGCAGGAGGGGAATGGTTAAAAAGTGAAGCTGTGAAGGGGAACCTGACAGACAATGCTAAGAAGCCAGGAGACACAATGGCAAAGCAGAACCAGGACTTCAAACAGCCAGAGAATGACAAAGAAGAAATTAGAAAAGAACTCCAGAAGGTAAAGGCAGGGGCTGGGTGGGAGGAAATAAAAACTTGATGGATTTTGAAAAGAGAATAGCTAAAAAAGGTATTACAATGTGCAGGGGGTAGGAGCACAAGATCCAACAGTAGACATGCAAAAAGAGAAAATAAATTTTTTGTTGGAGAATTCAGGGTGTTCTTTGATAGCATAACAGCAAAGATAAGTAAATACATTCTTCCTTTCCATTCTAGGTGACTGTAAGACACCAGAGAAGAAAGCATGAAGGTGTTATATGGGGAAGAAAGTTAATGCAAAGAAATAGAAAAGCTATTTAAATACAGAAAATAGCTAGAAACTCCTGTAAAGCAAACCTCTTTAAAGCACATTATAAGCAGTGTTTTCTGTAAGAAAAACAGAAGCAAGCATTTGAGAATGGAGTACTCTTAGATGACAGGTTTACCTCAAGTCCAAATGCACAAACAGAGGAGCAGACTAGGTAGTTTCTCCTCAAGCCTGTTCCAGGCTCATGTAAAGGTCAGAGAACCACTGTCCCAGTTCAATACACAGTTATTTGCTGGGATCGGGAAGCATGTTAAAGTGAAAGGACAGAAGAAAACTTCATCAATACTGCTAATACACAACAATAGCCCAGGCAGTGGTAGAGCTGCCCAGTCCTGTCGAAAATGGCACTCCTACCTGTTGTAAAGCACTGAAAGAGACCTTTACACATTACACTATGGCACTAGCAATCAGCAGAAGGTGTAAGGTATGGCACCAGTGATTACAGGACCCACCTAGAGATATAAATCTGCCCTGAAAAAAAGAGCTACCTAAGAATATGTCCATTAATCTTGCTTCAATAGGTTACGGCACACATCAAGAGACATGCAAAGGCAGGTCTCTGTAAAGCCAATCCATGTCTACAACGTCTTGCAGTGTGTCTAATATTGTAATTCTACACCTAAGGATCAGATTGTGGGGACTGAGACATCATTAAAACCTGTATGTACTTTCATGCCTCACACTGGCTCAGGAGACCTCACTGCCTTCTTGGCCGTGTTCAGCCAGAGACCAGCAGTTGCAAGAGGAAGAACATCTGCTTCTCAGAAGCTCTGCTTACTATGGCTGAAAGTAAGGTGCCTGCCTTATTCACCGCTACTTCATTATTTTTATTTCTCCGACAGTCAGCTGTATCCGTTCGCAGACATGCACAATGGTTTTGTGCCACATAACTCTTCTTTCAGCAGAGTTAACTCTAGATTTACATCTGTTTAAAAGAAGTGTGGAAACAACCTGAGAGTCCATATCTTTAAGACTGAGCTTGAACAATTCATATTTCTGCTTCTGGCAAACCTGCAGAAGCATGCAGCCCCCAGAAAAACTAATTTGTGTGCTCACATGGAGAGGAAAAAATGAGTGCTGACACAAATACAGAAACACAGTGGTCATTTGATAATACAACCTGAGAGCAGGGCTGGGAGCCAGGCAAGCCCCAGTATTTCTGCCCCATTGTCCCAGACACATGCACACATTGCATTGGCTCTGGCACTTGTGGTCCAGAGGCCCTGCACAGCCCAGGAGCAAAAACAATGTGTACCCTTTGTTCAGAGAGCGGATAGAGCAAAGAAACTCCACCTCTCAGACAGACCCCAGGCAAATGTTGTGAGAGGGAAGAGAGGACACTTGGCAGCTTCTCCTACTGACCAGGGCCATGCTGAACTCAACTGCCCTCCTGTGCCACAGGAAGAGCTCTGATGCAACCTCTAAAGTCACTGGTGTTATCATTGGAAGCACTGGTACCCGCACAAGCATGGGTCTGATCCAGTTGCTCCATGCTTTCCCCTCAAATAGTGCCCAGCCACAAACAGCCTCTCCAGCAAAACACCGACTTCAACACAGCCTAGGAGCACAACCGGCCTGCCAGGCAGCGGCCAGGACACGACCAACCTTGCGTTTACTTAAAGCAGGCTCCTGCAGTGCCCCGAGCCCAGCCGCTGGCACACCCCGGGCAGCAGGGACCACATCCCAGGGATCCCCATCCTGCCCTGCGGGGGAGCCGCGAGGAGCCGAGGCATCCCTCGCCTCTGCGGGAATGACGCCAACGCTTGCATGCGCAGCGCCTGGGATACGTGCGCCAATTAAAAGGCACAAAGGAGCTTTTATCGCTT
>NW_021938789.1:43703118-43757788 GCF_001715985.3 Manacus vitellinus | reverse complement strand
TGGAAAGCGGGGGGTGTTTGTTGTGGTTTTGAATGATTCTTGAATGGAAACCCCGCGGCTCCCCTCACGCAATGGTTTGGGTTGGAAGGGAGCTCTGTTTCCAAACTCTCTGCCATGGGCAGAGACACCTTCCACTAGAACAAGTTGCTCAGCCTGGCCTTGAACACTTCCAGGGATGGGGCATCCACAGCTTCTCTGGGCAACCTGTGCCAGTGCCTCACCACCCTGACAATGAAGCATTTCTTCCTTATGTCAAACCTAAACCTACCCTCTTCGAGTTTAAAATTTGCCCCTTGCCCTATCGCTGCAGGTCTTCCTCCATCTTTCCTATATATGCCCCTTTTATAGACTGAAAGGGGGCAAAAAGGTCTCCCTCGGCCTTGTTGAACAACACGAGGTTCATCCAGGCCCAGCCCTCCTGCCTGTCCAGGTCCCTCCATTCCCTCAAGCAAATCCACTGCATCACTTTGCTTGCCATCATCCACAAACCTGCCAAGGCAGCACTCACCACCACTGTCTGTAGCATTAGTAAAGACATTGAACAGAACCAGTCCCAGTACAAATCCCTGAGGGACACCCCTTGTTACCGATCCCCATGCGGACATTGAGCCATTGACTGCAATTACTGGGATGCAGCCATCCGGCCAGTTCCTTGTCCAACGAATAGTCCATCCACCAGACTTATCTCTCTACAGTTTAGTGACAAGGATGTTGGCAGGGTCCTGGCCTGCCTGGCCATCGCTGATGGAGGAGGATGGTGCTTGTGGGCAGGAATGACTGGCTTTGAAAGCATGAGTCTCTTATCCCAAAAGCTTCATCTGGAGCATTTAACATGCTGGCCAGGGCCACTGCTGGCCAGGGCCACCCCTGGCCAGGGCACAGCTGGTAGTGGGGGTGCAGGGTGGCCAGCCCCCACCAGCACTCATGCTCGCTCACTTTTTGTCTGCCTGCATTAGAAGAATGCGTTCCCCCCAAATTACTCAGCAAGTAACGAGCAGCAGCAGCAGCCGCTATAGCAATATAAATCCACAGGAAAGGATTTTTCCCCTCCCTTTTCTGAGATAAAAATCTCAGAACAGCAGAGGCTACACCGTTGACTAGGCTATTAAAGTGGTATTTATGAGGCAATCACTTATTTTAACTGCCAGCTACATAAAATTTATCAGGGAAAAAAAAGACTCGGGGAATTTTATAATTATCATTTACATTTTCTTAAACCTATTTAACAAATCAAATTTGCAATCCCTCCACACAAAAATATATCAGAAGGAACAGAGGAAGACAAGCAGCGAATGGGCAGTTAGCGCATCTCCCATGTACGGCTGCAGGGGTACTTCTTTGTTTGCCCAAAATGAGTCCCTTCTCTGCACAAGAAAGGCTCTTAAATGGGGCTAGGGAGCAGAGGGTACAAGTCTGATGCACCCCAAGCAGTACCTTACGGTGCCCCCAGCCCTCAGAAACCCAAAGGAAGAGACTGTGATATGCAGAAGTAAGGAACAGATGCTCAAGTAGTCAACACAGTTGTTTTGCAGTGAAATACACTGTTTTGTTGCTGTCAAAAAATATCTTCATTTCTGCAGGAGGGTTGTTAGAGAGGTGAGAGCAGGATCCTGACTGCTGGCCCAGGCCAGCTTGTGGCAAATGGGCAGGGGTGAGAAAGCTTCACTCAGGATCCTTCTGGGAGAGATTCAGTTCAGGACTTTCCTGGATCACTTTAGGTCTAATGGAAAAGAGATACTCATGGGGAGGCTCTGTAAGCCAGACATGAGGAAGGGCTCATTGCAACACAGAGGCTCTGCCAGCAAGACAAGGGGCTTCCATACAACACCCCCACTCAACCACCCCTGAACACAGCAAATGTATGCAACATGTTTCAAGTGTAGATAGATGTTGCTTGATAGCAGCACACCTACGCAATGCCTGATCATCTCATGTCATGCTCCTGGAGGGTATTACACCTCTGTGCTTACAGACAGGGAAAGGGGGGTGGAAAGTCATTGAGGGACACAGGTGCAGCCCCACAGGAGGTCACCAGCAGAGCAACACTTACTGTCAAGATTTTGGCCAGTGATTTATTCTACACCAGATCCCTGACTATGTGCAGTTTATGTCTGGCAGCTGATAGACTGGGGCTAGGGACCCTCAACCTAGAGAAAGCGAAGGGAGGGTGTGGCAACAAATATGTGAGAGGGGGTTGAAGACCATTCAGCCAGCCAGCCAGCTATCCATTCATCCACTCCAGGGACTACATGTTTTGTTCGGTTTCTAGGTCTCTCTCCTTAATCCATGAACACTTTCACTGCCCTTCCCCGGGCCACTTGATCTCTCAGGCTTTGCAAGGGCGAGTTACAAAATAACCGATTAAAATGGAGGAAGGAAAAACAAAGGTATCTCGTGTCTTGCCTCAATGAGGATCTGTTACACTTTTGGATCTTCCCACACACACACCTCATCTGCACAAAGTAGGCATACTGGATTGCACATTGGTTGTTGATAAGAAATTCATATTAATTCAGTAGGTCTGCAGAGCTAGAAGTTTGCTATGCCACATGCTTGATCATACTTTTAAATTAAAACTGAAAGAAAACAACTATCTCCCAACTATGCAAATCAGCTATTTAGAGTGCCAGGCTGCTTGTGATAGTTCTTCGACATTCTCAGTGTCAGAGCATATTTTTATCTTTTTGGAAAGCATTACAATTATTTCTTGTACTTTTAAATACACTTTGTTATCCTTTCGATTTTAGAAGGGCTTCCTGAGTATGCTGGGTAGGTAGCAACATGCTGGAAAGCAAGAAGTTTTGATTTCAGTATTACTGAATCAATTTAGTGTTCGTGGAAAAAAACATGTAACTTCCATGTGTCTGTTTACATGTAAGCATCCAAACATTTCCTGCGGAGTTTAATGCCTGTGTGGCAGCAGGGCTCTTCAAGTTGAATGTGTCCTGTAGGGACAATCTATGGAAATGATGGTTTCAGTATGTGGTAGATTAGGCCATCAGTATGTGGTGGTGGTGGTAGAGTTTTGTCATTAATAAAAATACATCATTTGCAGTAGGTGAGACTCCTTCAGGTACCAAACATTCAGAAAGAACCTTATTTCATTCATTCATTCCTGCTTCTGCTGAAGTGTACATTTGTCACAAGAAAAACTTTGCTGTTTTAAAGGACACTAAATCTTTGCAAAGGGGGAATGTCATTCTGGAGGAAGGAAAATTGGGCAATACAGCTGTACGAGTCATAGAGCAGAGCGTATAATGACTCATTATTTATCAACAAAGACACAGCCATGAGCAGGATGTGATGGTCTGGGATGGGCTGATGTCACAGCAAGGAGTGGGAAGATGGCAAAGACAATGAGACTATTATGACTATCTTTAACCACATAATACAATCAGACACTTTATTACTATTATTAGTCACTGCAATTCTGTAATTCTACAAACCCACTCCATCTATGTAGGAAGTTGTGAAAAATTTTTGTAGCAGATCATTATTTTTCCTTAAAAATTCCTTCTCATTTAATTTTTCTAAGAGATGTCTAAACTGGGCAAAGAAGTTTTGGAAGAAAAGCTCTGAAGTTATCCCTTGGGGAAAAAAATACAGTATTGGCAGCACAATCCATTCAAAAGAATGAATCAGCCTCCTGGAGAAAGGAGTAGTTCAAAACAGAGGACTAAATGAAAAAAAAAACCTCATATTCTTTATATTTGCTTCTCTTGCTTTGCATACTTTGGGCTCAGACTTTCAACCTTTTCTTTGCAATCACAGCAGCTGGAAACTTACTTTTTTCAATGGAAAATGAGAATCCAGGTTAATCACATGAGTCCTGGAGCTGGAGTTTCAAGGAAAGCTCTATTTCCCCTTCAGCTTGTGATTTGGCAGTGCTAAAGGTACAGACAGACAGCTCTGAGACTTACAGAGACAGTCCATAAGAGATAAGCATTTAATAAGCAATCTCTGGCAATACTAATGGCCTCCATAGGAGCAAATTTTCATCCCTCTAGGAAGAGCGAGCTGAGCATTACAATCTAACATTTTTTCCTTTTTGAATCACATACTAGAAAAATGTGGCAGACTGTAAAAGCAGGCAGTTGGAGTATAAACATCTTGCAAGGCTTAGCTTTTAAAGAAAGAGGCGAAAGGCTGTCCAGGATCACTCTTGTGCCTTTGAAAAAGGGCCATCCCCAGCCCTCTGCTCATGCAGCAAACCTGGAGCACAGATGTCCTAATGCAGCCCCTTTTCTGCCTTTGCCTGAAGGTCAGCAAACCAACAAAGTCAGTATCTGGCCAGGTTCCCCCTGGGCCATCATCTGGGGAGCATCCCTTACCTGGGTGGTCACACCACAGGGAAGCATGGATGCTCCTAGTCTGTGAGGGACCTGACTCTTAAAGGCATGTGGGTGTTTGTTTTCCAAGTGAGTGTGGTACTGTCTCTCTGATGAAGAACATTATCAGCTGTAAGTAATTTGTGCTGTCCATTGCAAAAATCTAAATGAGGTTATTACAATTCATTTTTTCAATTAATTTCTCCACAGTTTTTTTAGATTGCTGCTGTTATCTTTCATATTCATTTCAATAAGCTGCTTCCAAACAGTTAGGTGGCTGATATATATAAAGAAGTTAAAAACCCGTAACTCTTGCGAGGAAGTGGCCACAGAAGGTCCACAGCCCCTACTGTGCTGTAATCATGATTGAAATGAAGAACAAAATCTTTGATGCTTTTTACCCAGCAAACTGGAAATCAGTGGCACCGTAAGCTTTAAAGCACGGCTTGTCAATACGGCAAGCTTTTCCCTTGTACATTACCCCAGTCACATCCCCAATAGAAAAATAAATCTGAAGCCTAACCTCAGGGGAGCACTCTGAATTCAGTGGTCAGTGCGGGGCATCAGGGAGAAAGCACAATGTCTGATTTTCTCTTGTCTTATCTTTCTGGGACCCAGTACATATTTCCATCCTCTCTTCTCCTTGGCTATCATTTTTTGACACAACTAAATTCTGTAAAAATGAAGCCATTTTTATTGACTTCTGGACCCACATATTATATCTACTCTAAACTTTTCAATTAATCAGCACATCTCTTCATCACACCCACTTTAACCTCTACGTAATAAGTCACTGGCACCAAAATCTGTTTTACCATGCCTTTTCCCAGATTTCCCTGTCCCATCTGATTGCATGCTGGCACTGTTAGCCCCAAGCAGAAACTTAGGGCATTACATGGGGCCCTGTACAGGAGATTTTCCATTGCCAGATGTTTGAGTCAGCACAGGGAATGTGTTATGTCAGGAGTACCTGGTGACACTGTTTCTGCGCAGCTGACCTAAGTGAGTCAAGGGAAGCTGTAATAGTGCACCAAAGCAGGTCTCTCCCACTGCCTCCCTTCTGAAGCACTTGGTCTAGTTGGCGGGGTGGGCAGCCCAGGACTGGGGTCTGCATGGAGGCTGGCTGGATCTGGTTTCAGCAAATTTTGCTTCATGAAGTGCTTGGGCTGTTTTACAGCACAGGTTCCTATCCTGCACCAGTAATATGCCCCAGCCAGCAGTGAGCAGTGGTTTTTCTGCCCCCTGTAAAATTAACACATGGTGGCATAGCACACATTCCCAGGTAACAGCACACCCTGCCTCTGGAAGTCCCATGATCTGCTGCAAGGACAGAAACTGCTGCCTGCGTCTACCCTGCGGTAAAGCAGCAGGCACACAAAATGAATTTTTTCCTCCTTTTCAATTTAATAGTCTCTTGGTACTACTCAGGTAATTATACCAGTGTGTCTCTTTGTAAGCTTTTTTTATTGTCCCTAGTATTCCCCCGGCAAAGAACTAAGGAAAACGTCAATTTTCTAAAAGCACTCTGGCTTGAGCTGGCTGCCAGTGAAGTAATGTGGCCATCCCTAAAGTCCAGAGTGTATAACTATAACCAAAATGGAGTTCTTTCTTGTTTCCAGAGCAATTTCTTTAGCACTATTAAGAAAAAGTCTGCAGAAGAGAAAACATCACTGAACCGCTTTTCTTTTTTTTTTCCCCATGAGTATGAGAAAACATTTTTGAGGGTCTATTCTAAAAAGTATTTTGGTAAAATGCTTATCTAACAAAACTCAGTGTCTGCTATCTGGCCTCTGCCAGCAGGAAATGCATATTCTCAGCCTCAATGCTTCTAGTAGTAGTTTTGGATTGGTGATGAGGACAGTATTTTCGTCCCAACAAGTCCCTTTAGCATTTATCTGAAATGATGGACAAAAGGTTTTTGTAGTGAAAGGAGGGCAGCAGAGCAGCACTATTTAAGAGAGATAATGTCCAGGTTTGGAATGTTCAGTAAGATAACAATACAGGGTTTTTCTACTCATCTCTTAATAGATGTTTGAAATTACAGGAACCAGTCCTTCCAGTACAGGTACTAATGTCAATGCTAAAGAATAAAATGCATCAAAGGGCTTAAGCTATTTGATTGCCAAAATATCTAATTTCACTCATCTGAATGAAGCTTTTCTTTTTGTTTTTAAACAAGCCAGATATCAAGCTTTATAGTTCCCACAAATCCTCACCCCATCTTGGGACCACACATGGCTGGCATAACCCCTGCCCTGGAATCTGCAGGTGAAATTATACCCTGCCTCTGCAATCCATCCACTGCTCCTCCAATCCGTCTGACCACCTCTCGACAGCCACCCTCCCCTACACAAATGGCACCAGCCTCACTCACACCAACTGAGAAATGGCATCACCTGCTCCCTCCACCTTTCTTGTTGTGCTGCTTATTAAACAAATGTCTGCCCTAAAGAGGGGTCTATATTTTACCTATCATGCTGCTCTTTGGTCTGGTTTACACTTATATATTGCCATTTTCTGCCTATCAGCAGGAGACAATCTCCTTCAGTCCCAATTAACTTTGAGGGCAAACAGGCATATGGAGAAGTTACTGTGACAACCAGACAGCGCAAAAACTCCTTATCTCTCCTTTCTGGGACACCTTAACAAGTTCATTTCTTTCAGACATACTCTAGAATTTTTTCTTTGACAGTCTCCCAGGCTTAAGACCTCATGGTTTATTTTCACATTAACAGAATACATAGAAAGTCGACTCATCCATCCATGCCAGTAAAGGGGTTCAGGTTCTTCAACTCTTTCTCTCTCAATTCCTCATTCTGAGCCATGGTCATCCATATGCCCAGGTGTGTCCCAATCACCCTATCCCAAGCTTTTCCTAGATTACAGAGCAGTGATACCATTTTATTCACCACATGCAATGAGTTTTCAGTCAATGTGCACACCATCATTTGATACAGAGGTGCCTGGATGAAGCTGGGTCCTCTCAGCAGCAGAGATGAACTGGCACTGCACAACCGTGCCGTGCTCTTTCCTCTCTGACACATAAAGCTCCGCCCTATTAAAGCTGTATTGCACCTAAAGTGCCTTCGGGGGCTGCCCTCAAGGCTGGGTCATGCCGTGCAGACGTACACCATTTTTTCTGGTGTTTACTCCATGAACATATTTGCTCTTGACCTGCATTTAAGAAACAACAAACAAACAAACAAACCCCAAACAACAACAACAAAAACCAAAATAGGAAGGACGAATCACTATTTAGGTTTGTTAAAGGCTCAGTAGTATTTCCTCCTCGTAGCTGATTCTTGGTTTAAAAAAAAAAAAAAAGAAAACTGTGGTAGGTATAATGTTTTTAGATGCTCTATTACCTCTTTATATTCTTTCTCACCAAGTTCTCATGGAAAATATAAGTCTTTAGGCACTCAAAATGCTTTCCAGCCAATGGTAGGAGAACAGCCTTTGCTGAGCTGCATTTTCTATAGCATTTGCATAAAAATACAGTTCAATTCTCAGTATATGCTGCAAAAATCTGACTCTTTTATTTCCATTAAGTTGGAAACTGTCCATATTGCCATATGTAGCCATTTTATCTTTCCTCGTTCCTTTCTTATAAAGCACAATCCTTGATGCCAGCTTGCTTTATGTTTTTGCCATTCACGGGGAAGTGAAAAATAGCAGCACAATTCCTGAAGAGACAGCAGCAGAACAATAACTTTGCTTAAAATCTAGAACAGCAAAAATTCACCAAACCTAACCATTTAAACTACCCCATTTCAAAATCAAGGTTCAAACTCTGTTTTCCTAGTGACTGCCGGTTTGCAAGTGAGCTCTTAAAATGTGATAGCAGTTTCCCAATATCTCACAAAGTGGGGTGTTTATGATAAATACTTGATATTCAGTCATTTAATAAAACAGAGCTTCCTATTTCTGGTTTTATGTGATACATTGTACTAAAAATTTGCACAACAGTGATGTGCTTCTGGTAGCAAAGCGGAATACCTGCAAACATTTACAATATTCTAGTATAAAGTTGGCTCCTTTGCTGTTAAGGCTGATTTCATTCATTCATACAGACACAGATCATAGTATCAGCTTTAGTGAAGTTACAGGAAGGATAAATTCAGCTCTTTTAGTTTGTGTTTACAGAGTCATGCATTTTTTATAGTTCTACAGGCAGAGAGATTTCTGTTTAAAGCAGCATTTTCCTGGAGAAGACTATGGCACCATCATATGATTGTAAGGTGTTTATATATAAATGAAATAGAGTCAGAAATTCAGAAGGCAGCCCCTTATATTCCTCATGATGAGAGGGAGACGATGATAAAGACAGCGTTTGCAAAAATGTTGAGCTTAAGAGAAGAGTTGTTTTTACTAATTGCACTGATTTTGGTCTGAATGCTGATTTTGTGTCCAGCTTTACCACTAACAGCCCACACTGGCTCCTCAAAGAGATCCATTTTCCATGGTTTTACACATCTAATGGCACTCACTACTACTCAGGAATCATTAAGTCAGGTCCTGTGTCAGCCCTTATGCCTTGCTTGCACTAAAAATTAATGATTTAAGCCTTAAAAACATCTGACCTCTTGTTTCTTTGCTTTGACCACACTGTGACATTAGAGAGCAGAGCTCAGATGAAAACACTTTCATTTGACTCATTTCATTGTAACACACTTTCTCTGTCTCATGGGGTTTTGTTGGTTCAGGTTTTTTGGTTTGCTTTTTTTGGTTTTGTGTATTTGGTATTCTTTTTTTCCTTTGGATTTTTGTTTGTTTGCGTTTTAGGGAGGCAGAGAGATGCCTCCTGAACACCACTGAGAGCGACTGGAAAAAGTAGGGGCTTGGTACAGCACTGTGCATGTGGCCAGGTGTGGGGCAACGCTGACTTCAGCAGCATCACACCAAGATCCCTGCTTGGTTTTGGACAAGTCTCTACAAAATTACTGTTACTTCCCTTGCACATCTGCAGGGGAATCCTTGGCTCCTTGCTGTGGCACCAGGCAAGCCACCAGCAGGCACAGGCAGGGAGGTAAGCTCAGGCTGCCAGTATTCCTGTGTGCTGAGATGGGGAACAGCCGAGCAGACAGAGAGGGCATACCACTTTGGAAGAGAGCAATGGTTGGATGGAGAGGAGGGAAAATGTTATTTCCTGAATAAGTCACCTCGAATTAAAGCCTCTGGGTTGTGTACAGCAGCTGGGGCTGGGGCTGTCACTCAGTGAGCAATAAAGGAGATGCCAGCTCCTGTCTGAGCTCATTTTTTATTCTGGTTTTCAGGCGACTCACTCATCTCAGTAGCTCTTTGCAGCTCTTGCTTGTCGCACATGCTGAGTGAGGGCTGTCTGTCCCAGAAAGGCAGACACCTTCGCAGCAAATGGGGAAGCAAAGCCAAGCCCAGAGGAGAGATGTTTGGCCATGGTGTTTGTTCTGGAATCTCCACTCTCAAGTCCCTGTACGGGCAACTCCCTGCTCAGCAAACCCTTCCCTCTTAGACTCTCACCCGGGCACAGACTCAAGCACAGGAGGCAACAGGAAGGATAATCTTTACCCATGCCAACTCTAAACTCTCATTTGCCAGGGGAAACAGCCATTTGCCCTCTCAGGCAATAAACGGACATTAATTATTTTTTTTGCTCTTGCTCTTCAGCAGCTACCTACTTTCTCTGTAAGCAAGAACCACCCTGCTTTTTAACATTTCTCAGTGTGTCATACAAGAATCAACAATCTGACACAGCCCTGCCCAGCTTCAAAAAACGCTGCTTGGATACAGTGGCACAATGTAAACAGGGAGCTGTAACCCATGCAATTTTGGCTCCAGTCATTTTGGCACACTGGAGTCCTGTGGGCAAGGTCCCCACTCCTGGTATATTTTTGATTTTTCAAACGAGAATAAAGAGAAACAGCATCCAAACTGCAAAGCTTCCCAGGGAGGCACACTGCCAGTGCTCCTTATGGCCAAACTGGGCAGAGGAGCAGGAATATCCCTGCAGCAGCAAAGGCACCAAGACAGGCAGGGGCTGGATGAGATGGATTTCCCTGAACAATAACAGGTGAAAATGGAGATTTGTAGAAAGGAGAAAAAAAAAAAAAAAACAAAACAGGGAAAAAACCTAAAACCAAACAGAAATAGCTTTTGAACTTTGCCTTTATCACCAAACACCTCAGCTGGGGTTTTTATTTAAATGTGTTGATTACTTCTGCGCTGAAATTGCAGCACAGCTACAAGAATGTCTTGCACTGATTTCTGCCACCGTGATGCTCATGTCCTCCTTTAGCAGGCTTACCTGCATGCTGCCCCTGTTCTGGAAACTGGGTGAGAAATGTGAACCTCAGCACAAAGAAGTTGAAAGAGAGTTTCTGGTTACTCAAAAAGTAATCAGAAAGCATTTTAAGAGTATTTTGAATCTGTATTTTAAAGAGAATGATCAAGATCCACAGCTGTACTATATCAGCTCAAATACGGCAGTATTAAAAGAGGTCAAGTTATGCCAGGCAGATCACTAACCCTGGATTTTAAACAAATGCAATATACAAGTACAGAGATCATTCATAGAGGGAGTGACAGAGTAAGAAATTGAAGTGCACCTTGTTTGCTTACATGTGTTTGTGCCCAGCAGAAGGTAAGTCAGCATGCACTCCATTGAGGGTGCTGTCTCACGTGCTGAGAAACAGCTCGTGATTTTCATAATGGTAAAAGGATAAAGTCCTCCCTGAATGACACTTGAAATGACTGTGCAGCCTCGGAGACATCAAGCAGGTAAACCAGATTTTGCCACAGGGCTAAAGAATGAAGGTCAGTGCTGAGCAATTAACATAGGTGACAGCATCCTCTATGTTTCTTTTTCATACAACAGAATTGACTCAGAAGAGTGAGGAAATGTAAACCGAGTAATTTCCCCAGCTGTAGTTTGCTGACTTTGTCAGCCATGATCTAGACCCCCAAAATCTCCATGCAGAGTGCACCAGACTTGTTCCCCTGATGGCCACATGCATGAGCACGCAGGGGATGCCATCAGCAAGGAAGGGTGAAGGAGGCAGTTGGGGGACATTACTCTCTGCTAGTGGGATGAGCCTGCACCTCCCCATGTTGCTGCCACAGCTCCAGCCTGCACCACAGATGCTCACTTCCTCTCCTCCAGCCACCCTGGCCTGCCAGGCTTATGCCTTGTCTCCAGCATTTAAGGGGGAAGAGCCTCCCTCCTTCACCTCCTGGTGAGCTCTGGTCTCCTTCGCTTGTGTGTCACTATCCTTTCACCTAAGCATAGGCTGGGCAACTGCCTGGCAGCTTTGGGAAGCACAGGTTTCCTACTAAAGGCACTGGGTTGACAGGCTGTTTCTTCTTGTTTCCTTACCATTTCTTCCAACCAGGATATTTTTAAAGTTTGGGAAAGGATTCAAGTCAAATGAGGAAAAAAACCCAACCACTTCTAGGCATATTTATACAATACGTGGGGGTTTTTTGTTTGTTTTGGGTTTTGGTGGTTTTTTTTTTTGTCTACTTGGTTATTTTTGCACCGGCTGTCCTTTCATAATGAGATCTTTTTGCTTGTTTTGAGAGTTTGTTTTGTTGTCTTTTTTTTTTTTTTCAAAGGAAACCAATGAAAACCATCATCCTAGTGGCTAGTAGTTTTCAGGTTAGATATGAGATAAAACTAGAAGCAATGATATAACTTTTTGGAGGGCCTACAGAAACAGAAATGCAGCTCATTTTAGCTGCTGCACAGTTGCATATTTGTGGCAGGGGCTGTGGTCTCGCTGACCGCATGCAGGCCTAGGAGCCCATATCTTTGGTATGTAACTGGAGATCATACTCTAATGCTCTGCCTTCCTCTCCAGAGCCAACAGCATTTCTCTGCCACAGGCTGGATTTGTTAGTAAATAGGCAAGATACAGTTGGGATAAAGACTATATTTCCCACTCCAGGTTTTTATGTCAGTCCCTCCAGTAGCGTTCAATGTACAGATTTGCTTTCCTGAAAGCTTTGCTGATGAGCAGATTCTCTGCTCCAGCCATAAAGCCCATCTGACAGCAAAAACCTGTGGCCCTGCAGACCCTGGGAATGACCCAGCCATCCTTATTCAGATTGATTTCAACAAACCAGTCAGTCTGAATTTGCCCCCACCTGAAGCAGCTGCACAGGACACCTCGAGCCCGTCACTCAGGGGGTGCCCTTGGCCACTGCACTATGCCTGGCTCCTGCCACCCTAATGCACTGTGAAGGCTTGGGGCAACCTTTGACTGTCTTTGATGAACGTTACATGTATTTGCAGGCAACGAACCCCTGCTGTGACAAAAAATACAAAACAAGGGAAATAAAATTGCATAGGTTGTTGTTTCAGCTCAGGATAATGACTCCACCAGCATCTGCAGGCTGACACACTGCTTAGATTAATGTCGCTTTCAAGAACATGGCTTGATTTTTCTTTTAAACATTTGTCTTTACCAACAAGCCCCTCACCTTAGCACCAAATAATTTACTCTTCCTTGAAGATACTAGAGCTTGTCACAACACTTTAAATATTAGGCTGGCTGCAGCTCTCACAAAGTTAAGGGAAGCAGTCGAGGAGCCGACAACACCTCGCCTCCTCGTGCCATGGTAAGGTTGGATGTGCTGAACCACCAGATACCCTGCTGGTGCAGCAAGCAGCTCCTCACCACTGCTCCCAGACTTGGCTGCTTAGGCTTGCCAAAGCATATCAAAGATCAAGCGTTTCTCCCAGATCTGCCTGGAGAGATGATAAATGGGACGAAAATGACTGTTTGTTATCCTACTCCCCAACAGTGCTAAGCCAGATAGCTCTTCATTGCTTTCTTGCTTTCTAGAAGTTTTTAATATTTCAATTAATAATTTAATTAATAATTTAAATACACTTTAAGTTCCCTTGTAAAAGTGACCAAGTGCAACCACTGTATAACAGAGCCATATATTCGTTTTCAACCACACACCAACCATCTTCCCGTGCAGAAGAGAACCCACACCAACAAAAATCATCTTGGCTACAAACTACCTTATCACTTTCTCAAAAGAGAGATTTTTCAGTGTTATTTAGAGCACAAAAAGGAAAAAAGAGAGGAAACTCTTTAAAGTCAGCAACAGAAAGGTAAGATCTGTTCAGATAAACATAAACGTGACAGCACAATTTTCTTTGGTCTTCTTTCTATCAAATCTAAAAAATTATTTTTAATTGATTCTCGAGGCACTATTTGAAGTTCAATAAATGCTTCAGAAATCAGTTGGGAGTCCACAAATGTTAATAGTATTTAGCTCATTTCAATAAAAATGGCCTCATTAACATGCCAGCTGCTAAAACGTGTGATACCAACTGTGTCCTTCTGCCAGCCTGCAGAGAAGCATTGCTACTTACTACTCAGTTTTGCTTTAAGAGACCATTTAGAAAACATACCAATTTTACTGTATGCATGCATCTAGATAATAATTACTTCACAAGTGCCTTACCCCCAAAAATGGCTTTAAAAGTTGCTGGCAGCCCTTCCAATGAGCTGAGATCAGGCTGGCTTTCTTTATGAATTTTTTTTCTGCAGGCAAGTAAAACCTCATTCACTTTCCCATCCATCAGCACAGAAGGAGCCAGGTGAGCACTGTGCCTGTCTGAGGCAAGCAGTTTTTCATTATGGCTCTTCTATGTGGAAATAAATAATCTTCGCTCAGCTCTGCTGCTGTCAAGCCATAACCGGCATCTGCAGCTCGCTTGACTGTGTGTAAGCACCTAACTTCCACCTCCAAAATTTTAAAGTCATATTGCAGTTAGCATTAGAGCAAGTGCTTACTGCCTTTACCCATCTACACGAACTAAGGATGACCCACATTTTGGCTTTATAAACATCTTTTCAACTAGTGTTTGTGCATCGTGGTTAGCTTTCTGAGACCCCTTGGATGAGAGCCATTAGAAGCTTTCAGGAGTGGGGTGGTGCTTGTGTTTGAATGGGCACAACATCCAACCCAGGTTTGGGGCACAAATAACATTTGGAAGCTCATTTTGAAAACTAATTTGCCGCTTAAGCTCCTTAAGCTAACTGCTGCTGCTGCCACCTTCCTGGCCAGCCCTGGCACGGTGAAGGCTTGAGACACCGCTGCGGTGCTTTGAGGGTACAGTAACAGTAGCAATAAAAAAGATGTGCCAAATTACACCATGTCATTAGGTCACAAGGGAAGTAGTAGTACTAGATAAGTATTTCCAGGGAAAATGTGGGACATTATTCAATAAAGTACTGATCAAGTCAATGAGACTGGCAAAATCCAACTCAGAAATGTCACCAACAGGTGTTAACACCAAAAATTTCTACATCTAATACATATCTCTGGCATAAAGCTGCATTAATAATTCAAGATTCCAGCTCAGGAAAAACAACACACTCTGGCCTTTGAGAACCAGGTTTTGATTTTCAGATTATGAGAATGCCTCTTCCTCGTGCTTACATTTGTAACTGTGCTTCCAGCTGGCGCCCTACCTGCCGAGCAAGCTGTTCACGCAGTTAAACGAAGCTTGATGTGCCAAGCAATAGTCATGTTACCCAAACCAGCTTGGATGGCAATACACATGCCAGCCTGCCTGCAAAGCCCTGTCCCCTCTCCATTACAAATCAAAGGAGCATGTGACTGGCTGTGCCACAAGTGTCCCCCAGCACATGCACGGCCAGAGGAGATGCCAACAGCCATCCCAAGGAACCCATTTCCTCAGTGTTTTAGAGCATCCCAAATGCCTTATTGTGACAATTCTTTCCCATAAGAACCAGCATAGAGGCTGTGAAGCCCTCATCATGCTCAGGTATGCCTTTGGTGAGAAATCATGGAGGGAACTCAGCCCCTGTGGCCACAGAGCAGCTCTCCAGGATGTGACCCTACAAAGCAGGCCAGGGCCTGTAAAAGGCAGAGCAATGATAAGCAAAATTAAGCAGCAATCAGCAGCCTGGTGCAGCAGCAGGTCCTACACATGGGTACTCAGAAGCTGGGCCCACAACCCCTTGTCATCCTGCAGCTCCTATCCCAGATGCTGGCCCAGCAGGGTGCAGCTCAGACATGTCAGTGCAAGGATCTGAGCCTACATTACTGGTAGTAGTGGATTTAAATTAACCACGAGTCATGAAACGGGCTGATTTGACTCTACTACTCACGCTGCAATGGGAAAGAGGGAAAACAGAGAGCAGGACTCTGAGTGTTTGAAGCAGCACAGCCCATTTGATTATTTCCTGAGCTCCCTGTGCAAGTGGAAACAGTGTCATATGCCTGCCTTCATCCTCTTTTCCACCTACTTCCATCTAGGACCATTAAAAAGGTGATACTCTGACATGGCTTTTCCACTGCTCGCATTGACACCCTGCTGGGTCAGAGGTATGAGAAAAACCTCTCTTCCCAGCACCTTCAGACCCACACAGCTGCAGGAGCCAGCAAGCACCACAGAGACATCCTACCTGCACCCCAGATGTGCCCCAGCCTCTATGAAACCTTGCCAGTGAAAAGATAAAGTCAGTGCTTTGGCTCAGTGCATTGCCAAAATTTAGGCAAAGTACAGCAGTGTACAACACAGAAGGGAACTGGAAAGTGAAACGTGTCCTGCAACCATGGTGAGCATAAGGTCAGCAAATCCCATCTGTAACTCCATGATTTTGGCCAGAGGTCACTGACTACTTGGTACCTTTCAGCAGAGGTCTGTGATTGCTGAATTAAATCTCACAGTCCTGTGGTGGGTGGGGTGAACACTGGGTGACTGGTGCCACCCTGTTGGCAGTCACCACCCTGGGCAGCCTGTGCAGGGGAGTTGGAGGTGTCAGCCCCTCCCACAGTGATCAGAGCTTCTGAAATTACTCCACTGCCTTTTGGTAATCAGAAAGTCTCAGGGCACCTCAAGTTCACGTATAAAGCACAACTAAAATAGGAAGTGTGACGGACCACAAGCAGAAAAGGCCACAGTATGACTGTGATTAGAAATATGCAGTTCTTCTGAATCCACTGTGAGATGCTGAGCCCAAAGCCTGGCCAAGATCCTCCAAGGACACACAAGGAATCAGAGGGTCTATTGGCACAAGTTTAATGCAAAGGTTAAAGCACAAACAGCTTCAGAAAGTGCTTAGAGATGTTCACAGAAGGCCAGCCTGCCTGAGATCATGGGGCATAATTGCCTCTGTGTTGTCCTTGAGGACATGTTTGATGACCAGAGCATGGCTGCATGTCCACGCACTGGCTGGCAAAGACAGGCACCTCTAACGTAGCACTTGGCAGCAACTGCCCCTGAAGCCAGGGGAGAGGGCACTGAAGAGGCCTCTCTGCCTCTGGCTGCCCTAACCACAGGCAGAAGGTGCTGACCTGAAGGTCACGGTGGTGTGTGGAGCACACTGGGACTGTCCAACCTGGAATTTCAGCTGCAGAGGACAACTTCACAGAGCTACAAACATTTTGCTCAACAACTAATTATGTTTTTGTTAGATTTTCACTTACCAGGCTCTGTGAAAAAGGTGTCTCAATAGCTGGAGTACTTTCGAATTTCTCAGCTAAGTTTTTTTTAAAGTGCAGTTATGCTTTTTTGCCATTGCAGACTGACCCGAAGGTGCAGGCAGTAGGTTAGTGTTCTCCAGACCTACACATTCATAGACTGTGCCCTGTAAAGCATCACTCTCACCCCTGTCCCTGGGGCAGAAACCCCTCTCTGGGTACCCACCATAAACCTACGAGTCCCGAGGGAGGAGCAGGCGCCCCACTCCCCTCCTTCCCCTCTCGCTTTTATTTCGGGTCACCCGTATTTCACTGGAGAGGTCAGAGTGTGGCAGCACAGCCGCGGCTGAGGCCCTTCCCGGAGGGAGGAAGGGAGCACTCAGAGCTTTTGAAGCAATGATAAGAGAGAACACCGCAATTAGGGGCTCGCAGTTTCTCCAGCGAATTTGCATTTTAAATTACGTTTTGGTATAATTGTGTTTCATCTTTCTTTTCACTCTGACTTCTGTAACTTTCATTATTTCCTAAGGATGATTTGAAATGCTGTATAAGACTACAATTAAAAAAAAAGAAAAAACCAATTTTATATCAATTTTTTTTTCTCAAAATATTCCTTTGAGATTAATCATTGGGGGGAAGGGAAAAGTCATCTGAGATGAGGGGGAGCTAAATAAGGTGATGCTGAAAGGCTCCCCCAGGAGGGAGCTGTGGGTTCTGGCTCATTACCCCAGGCTCTGCAGAATGCAATGGGGGCTGTAACAAGGATTTCGCCCCAGCCACCTCCTGGCCGGGCAGACACCCCGACCCCACCACAGGAGGTAATCCCAATTACCAGCTCCTTCCCCCCAGGAGTTCACAGCTCGGCCTCAAGTGCTAAATCCAATTATCTCTAGGTCCCAGTAAGGAAAGATACCTTGGCAGCTCTGCTGTCAGGATAGATTAACCCACAGTCAGATAGACCCCTGCATCCCCTCCATGCTGCTGCTGATTGTCTGAAAAGTCAAACAGCACCAGTGTGGCCGATCTGTTGCACCTTCATTTCCCATCCCCTCCACACAGCTTCTTGCCACTCACCAGATTCTCAATGCTGCCCTCAAATTGGGAGCAGGGGGCTCGGCTCCTGACAGCACTACAGAGATGCTGAGCCCCCACAGCTGCCTGCAGGGTACAGCCCATGCTGTGGGAAAGACAGCTTATGTAGGAGAATACCCTCAGCTCTCTCAATACATGAAAAAAAGCATATCTAGATCTCTCCAGCATGCTCTGAAGGGGAAAGGAAAGCTAGTCAAAGGAAAATGCGCTTCAATCTGTAATAAAACAAAACCACTGCCATTGTTAGGCACCTGAATGGAGACGTGAAGGTTAGATGAGCCTATGTTATATTTAGTGCTGTCAAATACTGTTTGAGCATAAAGTATGGCTTGTGTTATTGCTACACTCCCTGCCTGCAAGGCCATCCTGCACTCTAAAAGGACTCCCAGCATGTAATGGGCTCATTTTTTCATATTTCCAGAATTCTAGTTATGAAAATGATGGGAACTTCATATTTGAATGTCACCTCTGATACGTTGTGTTAATTTTCCTCTTTTAATACCCTCATCTGGACGCTAATGCCAGATGATTATGTTGCTTATGAAATGAATGCAAACAGGTCTAAGTAATAGGCCACCAATTCATACCCCATCAGGACAGTGGTCGTGGGTTTATTGTCATACCAGTTCCAGTTTTGATCTGAGTTAAGCCGATATAAATTAAAAGTAAAAAAATTTAAAAAAAAATCTGGTGGCTGGTAAGGGGAGGTCCACGGTTGGTATTAATCTGCATTTCTCCTCTGAAGACAGTCCTTCTGCAGAGACTGACCCTGCCTGTACATGCCTGTCGCAGCCAGGCCCACTGAGGTCACATAGGACGTCCCATGGCTGCTGCTGAGTCAGTGCTGAATGCTGCTTTCAGCCTTGTTTGCAAAGGTTTTTTGGTAAACTAGTTTAGCTGTTTTATACACACTATGGTCCTGGCAGAGGGAGGATGGGTTTTTCCTCCCTCTTCCCCCATCCTCCAGCGCAAACAGCAGTTTCACTATGTCTGGATTTTGCCACTATAACACCCCCATTTGTGGGGTTTGGTTTTTTGGGTTTTGGCATGGGTTTTTTGGTGTGGGGGAGTTTTTTCGAAGTCTTTTAAGGCAGGAAAAAGAAACAACTCAATAAAGTGCTCTATTTTACTGCACTTGCTTAAGATAATATCCTTAGGATACTATTAATTAATGATCCAACTCTTACAGCTTTTCCACAGTAGAATAAAAGTTGGCAGAACAGAGAACCTCCAGATGGAGAAAATCTTCTGCATCAGACAAGGCTTTATGAGTGACAAGCCCCTGCCACTCATGTTTAAGGCCACAGGCATAAGCTGCTTGTTATGCTGCAAATCAGCTAAAAATATCCTAAATGCAAACCTTTTTCTTCTCAAAACCACCTGTTACATCAGAGGCTCTCAGAGTCTAACATTCAGATTTGTGTGTAGAGAGCATCTTTTTTATTATGAAAGAAAAAGTTTAGAGCAGTGCAAAATAAGAGGGGAAAGGATGCACTGCAACTACAGCCCAGCTTCAAGCACATCCTGTTAAAAGTTCATGGAATAAAAAGTTACACAGCACTAGCAGAGCACCTGCAAGCTTGTACTGGGTGACATTTTAATCAGATTGACTCACCTTTTTTCTTTTCTCCCACAAAAAACTGTAATTTATTCTCTCTTCTAAGCCCTTTGGAGAAAGCAGCTCATGTAGGTTTGATGCCAAGTGCCCTGTAAGACTAATAATAATACTAATCCAGAAGCCATAGGCAAGAGCACAGAACTCTTTACAAGAGCTCCAGTTCATGGGCAGGAGACCTCTAAACCAGCACCTGAAGGGCTTCTTAAGAGAACCAGTAAAGTTGGCTGCAAAACCTTTACAAAAGAATTATTTTTAGCATTTTAATTTATGAGGGCAGTAAAACAGAATACAGAGCATGACTAGCAATCCACCACCACATGAGCCTTATCAGCCAACCCACCTCCTTGCAGCACTTTGGAGCCTGCTTCAGCATCACAGGGACATGCATGGCTTGTCCCATTCCTTTGAGTTATTGAAACATTTTGGGCTTTACCTGCAAAAGTAGGGCCCTTGGTGAGCCAGGATCTCAACTTACATGGTCAGGTCTAGAATTCACATGCACTGAACCCCCACTCCAACATTGAGTCAAACCCAAAACTCAAACCCTTCTCACATCTTCTGTTGCCAGCTCTCACAATCCCTGTTTAGTTAGGTTGTAGTAACCACTTAAACTCTCTCCTCAAAGTTACGTAATCTTTTGTGTTATTTAAGTGGCCTTTTTTTAACTGATGAAAATTAGTATTTCATTTTGCCTCTTAAAATCTGTGCTCTGTATCATCTCATGGTTTTAAAATGCCTAGTAGGATTAAACTCAAGATTTTTCTCCATTAGGACAACTAAAGCTTTTTCAGTTTGAATCTATGGGTTTTTGATAAGACAAGAGGATACCATATAAATTACTGGAGCCTGTTATTTTTAAACAGTGCCCTCAACCCCATCTTCAGAAAGGAAAGGATAATTTGAATTTTAGATTTTAAACACTGATCTCACTTGAGATTTCTTCTATCCCAGATAGTGATGTTATGTTTGCTGTCTAATTAAGGAAGAGATGGATTAAGTGATAGATTTATCACCTACCTTGGAAATTACCATAACCATTATTATAATAGTAATGTCTACATCCTGCAGGATCCAAAAGTGCTTAACCAGATAAAGAAATCCTGTTTTCACTACACACATGTAACAGCAGTGGCATCTGGAACGTCTCCAGGCTAAAAAAAAAAAAAAAAAAAAGGAAAAAAAAATCAAGCCAGAATTCAATCTAGTGTGTATTTTTGTTAGATGTTAAGTACAGGTGAGGGGTCCTCACCCTTCTGAGTTTTCAGTGTAATTCATAGGTTTAAATATAAATGTGTACATAAGAAACAATAGCAGCCCAACCCTCAGAAAGTAAAAAAAAAATAAGAAAATCACTTTGCTAGAGAGGATTTTAGATTATTTAAGTGCCTAAATCCACAGCCAGACCCTGAAATTCTCCCTTTAGATGTTGTGGAAGCTCTGCATGCATCTCTTTAAAAAAATGCAGTGCTCGTCAAGAGTCTTCCAGAGAGACAGGAGTAGTTCAGCTGTGGCAGAGATCGTGTTGGTGTCCTACATGCAGCAGGGCCCAAGTGGGGTAACAAAATAATAGCTGATAAAATCTCATGTGTCCCAAGACGATGGATGAGTATACCTTGTGAGGCAAAGAGAAGCCAGTGCTGGCAGCTCCTGTGACAAGGAGGGGGCTCAGGAATTGTTTCCCTCTAACCTCATCACTCCTCATCCTTCAGGCCAGGAGGCAGCTGCAGAAATACACCACCTTTGCCTGATGGTTTTTGGGTTTTTTTCAGAGTCTGCATTCCCATCCCATTTCCAAAGATAATTTTAGAGATTCCTTAAGGCAACAACTGTAAAACCTTACACCTCCAGGGCAACAGACCCCTGTAACACAAGGCAGTAAGATAGTACAGGCAGGGTAAGCTTGACAGGATGCAGCTAGGCTGCCTTCAGGGGGCTGAGAGGGCTCTCCACTAGAAAAGCAATGCCTAAAAACTGCTGGCTGCACCTGGAAGACAGATGCTCAACAGGTATCTGTTGTAAGGAAGAGGGGAAACCTAAACATTGCACTTAATCCTCTCAACTCAGAGGAACATGGCAGAGAAGATGGTTTTTAGCAGAGCGTGTCAATCACAGCAGTTTGCAACTGTAGCTAGCTTTATCGAATTGTGTGCTAAAATCAGTAATTCTTCCAGGCCAGGAGGAAGATTATCATCTGTTGTAAATTGTCATACTTCAAAATAGCACATTAATTGCTGTGATAATTTATACCAGCTGAGAATCTCCCCTGGGGACTGTGTTTATTACTCAGCTTTGTGTCTCAGACAATAGCGGTCTCTATCAGGGATTGGGTCCTCTGGTACTTTCATCATACCCATGATAATGGAAAGCGATATAAACCTTATGTCTTTCCATTTTGGATAACCAATGCATCAACTGAATTGGACTTAATTGCATAACAGTGGAAGTGGAGCCTGGAAACACTGATGGAAATCACCTGCGGGGATTTTCTTCCCTTTCCCCCCTGGTTACCTTTTAACAAATGATCATCCATCTACCTATAATGCTGTGGAAAACAGAGCATTTTCCTCATGTTTCAGTGAACAAATAGCCAAGCTACATTTTGTGCTTTACAAAACCAATTTTAAAAGGTGCGCAGGGAGCAGAGGAGGAGGGTACTTAGGGGGTTAAACTGCTCAGCACTCAAATTTACCCAACTAAATAGTGAAAACATTTTTGGCTCGCTTCCTTGAAATATGACCTGTCAGTTGTGTTCAACTTTTAAAGCTAAAAGTAGTTGAGTGGGTAGGGCTGGCAACACCCTGCAAAGTTACTTTGGTTTTTCTTTTAAAAGTTGAGTGCTGCAAAACATTCTTTATTAATGCTGTACATGTCTTACCAAAAAAAAAAAATTGCAACACAACTAACCAACCTGCAGTGATGCTCCAAGAACAAGCAGTGGTTGGGGGGTCTCAGTCTGCCTCTCCATGCATCCTCTCCTCTGGGTCCCAAGCTTTGGCTCACTGCAGCCTGGGACAGGACCAGTTCAACGAGATATGCTCACAGGGCTGGCAAGTCCCACATACCCTTTTCATCTCCCAGGCACTGAGTAGAGGCTGCCCCATGCTTTTAATCACACATGGTCCTACATGAGTGTTTTCTGTAACCAGTCCACCTGCAGACAAGCTGGAGAGCACTGGAAGATTTGTAGGAGCTCTTTTGTTCAGTGCATGGCCCCTTTTCTCCTGCCCTAATGCAAACAGGCTCTTAACGATCTAAACAGCAGCTTGGGAATGTTTAGACCAAATGCATTCCCAGCAGCTGTCAGAACTGTCACCACCTGCCAGGCAGCTGTGGGGAGCAGGGAGGGGAGCCAGGTGGGCCTCCAGAGGATGGTCAGCACCTCCAGTTTTTAAAGATCTCCCGCTTTTCTCGAGTGATGGAGATGCCTTTCCTACAACTCATGCAGGTTGCACGTGGTCATCTGCATGCTGGCAACCAGCCCCCTCCAGAGAGAGCCGTTTCATCTGTGTTGTGTATTCCCATTTCTGCAACACTCCTGGATATCAAGAGCAAAACTGCTTCCTAGCAAAGTGATATTACTCAGCTTCAGCATTATATTTGGACACAGCCCTAACTCAGCACTGTTACCAATCTAAATTCTGATGTCTGTATTTGGAAAAATAGTTTTGTTGCATAAAATTTGAAAAAAAGTTGGATGAAGTTTGAGGTGTGCTATGAAACAGTTGATATTAAGATAATTTCCTTCCAAATCCAGAATGACAGTAGCAGCCGTAATCTGGCTCACTCTCAGTTCCCTTCACTACCATGGCATAAAGCCTTCTCCACAGCCCCCAGCTTTTGGAAGGTTCATTCTTGCACCATGCCAGGCTGAGGGAGAGGACACCATGGGGCAGTGTGGGGCATGAGGTATTACCGTGGCATCTTCCCCCGCTTCCCACTGGTCCCATCTCCAGCTGTAGAGGCACAAAGTTGACCATGTTTCATGGAGGTGTGTTTTGCATATGTGGTGTCTTTTGGTTGAAGGTGGCCATGGTGGTTTGATACCTGGTGGTGACACGCTTTTGGCAAAAACAATTTTTGGAGGCGCTTCATACATCTTAGTCACAGTCACTGGCCCCTTGGCCCAGTGTGCAACTCCCCCATAGACCCAGTCCACAAAATGGTACCTCCAAAGGTACCTGCACTCTGCCAGAGCTTGCTCTCATAGTGGTATATGGGGTAGAGGGGGTAGGTGTGTGGACAGGGGCAGGCTATAGGGGAAAGGCATGTTATCACAGCAAATACCTCAGGGTTTACCCCTGCCACACTTCCAAGGACCAAAGTCAGACTGATGTTGCTGAAATAGCCAAGGGAAATTGCAACTGATGGAAGCCTCCCCTGCTTTTTACTGTATGGGCTGCCCAGGCACTGTTGACTGTTCCTATTCGTAAAAAATGTCTCACTTGGAAAACATGCTGCAAGACAGCTTTGCTTTTAAAAAACTCAAGGCAAATGAATTAGCCAGGATCCATAAGTGGGTAATTGTCTCCAGAGACACCAACTACCCCAGAATGGACAATGTAAAGTCATTTTTTAAATGGGAATGAATATTCATAGGAAGCATCACACTATATTCACCCACTTGCTATAGAGCAGGTCTTTCCATAAATCCTGAACTTGTTCCTCTGACGATGATCTATCACCTTGCTCTGCAGGTAGCAAGGACTAAGTTGCCCCACACCTTTATTTTCAGTTAGTGTTGGGTAATTATTAGAAGTTTCACTTACTGTTTCCAATGCAGCCCAGCCTGACAAGAAAACTGGAAATAGCGGTGACATTCCAAAGTTTAAAACTTCTAATTTTCAAGAGCATCTGCATCAGTTGGGATGATGAATAAGCTCCTTGGCAATCAACATCCACAGTAAATGGGCTGACTTGTTTGGAAATAGTATTACGGAGCATGGAAGCAGGGAAAACAGTAAGGCATGAGATAGGTTTTGTTCCTGGGAGCCATGCAATGGGGTAACAACAGCCCTTCATCGAGCGATACACCTGTTAGAGATCTCCTGCCTCCCGTGCACCAGCACGGACACTTCTGGTTAATCCCAGTGGAAAGGACATGCAGTTTCATCTCTTTTCCCCCAGTGCACCACCACCAGGCCCCATTGTGCTTTGCTCTTGGAAATGGAGGATCACAGATCCCAGCAGAGCGAGTACCACTGGTTTGCACTGCCAAAGCAAGGAGGGTTGAGGCTGATGAGCGATGCAAAGGGCATGAGGCTGTGGGAGCAGCCATTCCCTCAGGTTTGTACATGCCTAATAACTAGTAAGCTGTTGCACTCAGCAAATTGTTGGTCTCAGGCTTTTTATTCCTGATTGTTGAAGCGCAAACGTCATTCCCCATGAAAACATGTGATTTTGCTCTCAACCTGTTGGTTCAGGTTTGTGCTCCCGGTACAGCCTTAGCAAAAAGCTAGGAGGGAAGGAGGGAAGTTGCTATTAAGCTGCAGAGGCCTTTGATCTGCTCTATTATGTTTTACAAGGCTTTGGAGCTGGACAAAATTTAGGTGCTCGCACCTCTCATCCACCACTGCCTTGGGAGGTAGAGGAGCAGCAAATGCAGATGGACAAGCTCCACCACCCTGTCCTATGTGGAACCTTTGGCCTCCCTGTTTTATTGGGGATGCATCACAGTCAACCTGGGGACCTGTGGTTACCTCTGGGAGGACAGGGCAAATGACATATCTGTTCCATCCCAGCTATGCAGCATTGCTGGCAGGGCACCCTCACTCCCTCTGCAGAGGAAGTTTTTGGGAGCTGCAAGAGCAGGATGAGGCAGCAAGGATGACAACAAGCATCCCTCTCACTGGCCATTTCTTTGCTTTTAAGGGTTTGCTTAGGCGGACTTTGCCACCACGTGGCTTGTCTTGGAGCTCGATTAAAAAAAGACAGCCTGTCTGACCTCGCCCCAGTGCAGTCCATTCCTCTCATGGTATGGATGACGCATTTTGATACAAACTGAAGTGGTTCAGTTGGGTGTTTTTAATACCTGGCAAGGTTTCCTTCTTGAGTATTCCTACAACACAAATCTCTTTGAGAAAACTTGTTTTCTATTTAGCAGAAAATTTAAATATATTCAAGGCACTGCGTGCCAGAAAAAAAAAATAGAAAATTGTCTTCAAAATAGCTCTGGCTACTGGGGGAGTTATTTGTGCGCTTTAGAAAACACAAACTCCTTTGGGCTGGGAGAAATAATATGGTGAGCACATTGCAGCAAAGAGGTCAGAGAATGTGGTTTTTTTCCTCCCTTTTGTTTTAAACATCTACAAAAGCAGCTGCTGTTTTTCTCACGCATCAGTTGTGGAGTGCTCAGCCTGCGGGCTTGTTTCAGAGCTGCAGAGGATCCTGCCAGGGCCCGGGGCAGCCAAAGCTCTGCACCTCTGTGAGCCAACACCAAAATGACTGGCCCTGATGGACACTGCACCGCATGTTAGAGGCTGCTCCTGAAAGAGTAGGGCTAAAGGGATCAAGTTCTCTGCTGCAGAGAACCATAAAATCACTCACAACGAGCTTGGAATGTATTATAGTGGCCTTATCCTAAAAAAAATCCTTATAATCTTTTGTACAGCAAAGACAAGGCAAGCCCTCTCTGCTCCAGGGAGGCACTTACACAAAGTCTAGTATAACATGTTCACAGAGTTTCAGAGAGTTTTGTAGCATGCAAAAATATCCCAACTATGGTTATGTAATAAACACCTGGAAAAGCAGATTAGATCAGTCTGATAAAATGTTTAAATAATATCCCAGGTTAATTTTAGTGCAGTGAAAATTTCCTGCAGCAGTCCATTAATGGAGATGTCAGTGACATTTTACTGTATGGTGTGCCTTGCAATAGCTCTCAGTGACTGTCGTCAGCCCCTCTCTTACCAGTCCTTGTGATGGCAGCAAGTTTGCATTGAAGCATCCCTTCCCCTGTATCAAATCCTATAAAATAACAAGGAGAGCATCTGATAAAGGCCTGAGTTCTCTTTTATTTGACAGTCTCACGTTAATATTAATGAGGATGACTCTTGCTCAGACTGTAAACCAAATGGGTAAGCTGTGGAGTTTAGCTATGGGCAGAGGCAAAGCAAGTCCTACAAACAATAAAAATCATGATCAGCTGTCAATTAAACTCAATAATGAAAAATAATAATAAGCCCTTTCATACATTAAGCATACCAGTCCTTCCTCATCATAAAGTCTTAAAGACAAATCCTGTGTCTGTACCTGCTCTGGCCAGTTTCCCTGGTGGGGAAATCCTCATCATGTCCCTAAGTTGCCCATCCCCAGAAAGGCAGCACGGGTGCCTGCCTGCAGTAAGTCATGATTCCTGGCCACCATGGTGGCCTGATGAGAGCATCTCCACCCCATCTGCACCTCCAACAGAAGGGATTTATGGTGCACCTGAAGACAAAGGCAGAGGTAAGGAACAAAGACACTAAGCAGGAAATGCAGGTTACAGGTTACATTCGTTCCCTCAAGTTAAAAGATGGGGATTTCAATGCATGAGAGAGGCAGAGAGGGTACAGAGCATGGCCACCTCTTTCTTTCCCATGCTGGAGAAAACCAGAGCAGTGCCCTGTTCTCATTAGCCCCTGCTCAACATCCCTTTCCATGCTCAGCTCTCAGCTCAACCCTCCCAGTGTCCTGGTAGAAAACTCCTTCTCCAGCATGGACCCTGAAGTAACCCATTTGTCTTTGCCCTACTTAATAATAAGGCAAAGGACATATTCTCCAACTGAAGGGAACTGATGTTGAAAGTCTTGCCATACATTCCAGGAAGGAAAGCTGAACTCTGCCTGTTTTGCATCTGAATTGCATCCATCAGAGCCAATTCTGATGTGCCAGAGGTGGGGATGAAAGGTACAACTTGTTTCTGCTCAGTGTCAGTGAAAAAAATTTCTCATATAAGTAAAGAACATTTCCCCATGTACAAATAAAGACTTGGCTGAAGTCTCTGGGTAAGATACATGTGTGGAAGTCTCTCCAGTGGATGTGGAAATTTGTTGAACATTTCCATCTGCTGAGGAGTCTGGCCATCAACTTGTCCTTCTAAATTCTTAAGTTGCATTGGATTTCCAGCATTGAAAAATGGGATACTGTATTTGTGGGAATATCCAAACCCATAAATATTGCACAGACATGCACATACTCACACAGAAAAAAGTGTGGCAGGTAATGACCGGGATTGCTCTTTCCAATTAGTGTGAGGGTTTTAGGAGTACTCACAAACTCTTCACAAAAATGGCCTTTTAGGCAGGCTGAGATCACCCAGATGTTTTTAATTACAATATCTCTGGGAATACTTTCTCAGCTTATCTGTCACTGCCCTCCAGCACTGGTTCCTGTTGATTAAATCTGCCTCAGTAACAGAGCACAACTTTGGCTGCAGTTATTCAGTTTCCTTGCTATTGGATGTTAAGGCTTTGCCGTGTTTTCACATGAATTAACAAAAAGAGTGGAGAGCAGATCCATAGCATGCTAGCTTCAAAGTGTGTTCCTGTCCCTTTCTCTTCTCAAATGTAGCCCTACGTATCTGATAACCCCACAGGTCAGAAGCCAGTGGCCACGGTCTCCAGAGGTGACCAGGACTCACAGTTTCATGTTGAAGAGCAAGAAGATCACCTTTAAACACAAGGTCCTGTGTCCTGAATGGTGGAAATAGTTCATCCCACAAATGCAAGCCCTTCTCTCTTCCACAGGTGGAAATCTCATAGGTTTATAGCGAGTTTCATAGTTGGAGACTACGCGTGTTGTTCTACTCAAGTCAATGAAGGCATTGCTGTTGAACTTAGCAGGGCTCCTTCCCTTGTTTAGGCTGTAGTGACAAGGGACAGGGAACATGCCCTGCTGTGAATGACATTCAATGCTGTGGCTGTACTTTCAAAAGAGAGGTTTGCAGGAAGCAGATTGCCAATGCACACACTCATTCCATGTGGGAGGCAGCGCAACCTGCACAGATATCCCTAGATGCCAGCTGTGGGCAGGTACCTCAGTTCCCAGGGATTGCCTTCCAGCTGTAGCCAAGGGCATCACACACATCACAGCCCTCTTCCAGATTGTGCCTGCTGTGAGAGGCTCCTCTTGTCATGGGCAGTGCAACACTTCCATGGTGCAGAAAATGATCACTTCTCTAGGCAGATGGTTGCTGTGCTCAGAGGGAGGGAGAGAGAAAGTTTATGGACTGAGGCCCTGGCTCTGAAGCAGAGCAAAGCAGCCATACCAGCATAGCCTGACAAGAAAGCAAAAGCAGCACAAATCACCGGCAGCCTAATGTGCCAGCAGCAGCCAACAAGTGGTAGTTTGTCTTATAAACCCTTAGTGAGTCTCCAAGTTTTGGAGCACTTTAAAAAGCCTTTATGAATGTGGACCAGGATTTCAGCTTATTAAATTAAGTGCCATTTTATTTTTTTTTTAAAGCTCTGGGAGGACATCACATCAAAGCCTGATCTTGAGAGATATTTAGGGTTATTAATTTACATAGGCTTCAGTGAAGAGGTGTATATTGCATACATCTTGGAAACAGTTTCTCTGAGCCACCTTAAGAAAGACATGGAGAAGAAATATCTCTCCTTCCACAGGTGACCCACCATTTAATGGTCCCACTATGTGGGATCTGGGGTAGTCTCTATCTCTGTTTTAGCCCAAGAAGTTCCTTTCCAGAGCAACATTATTGGCTTTTATGAACTTCTCTTTACATATTTAAAGTGACTGTAGTTCCACTAATGACTATAATTGGTCCAGACACCCATTAATTTTGATTTATTAACTTATTCAATTTCCCGTATTGTAGTCTTGCCCACTCTGTAAGTAATTTACTGTTTTAATATTGTGGGTCAATACTAATCATATCATCCGTAAGTTGTTTAATTAATAACAATTAGCACCTCCCATCAAGAGCTCATTTTCCTGCATGAACACTGTTAATGTGATTTTTCAGAATCATTATCTGTACCCACTCCCAATTGACTATTCAACTTGTTTCACCAGAAAAGATGCTTTAAGCAGCTACAGTAGCTTGCCATCTCCCATGATTTTATCAAGAATTTCATCATATTTACTTTCCTTAAAGCCTTGGTCCTCCAGCTGAGTAATATCATGTGAACCTGGTTTTCAATATAATAAAAAAGTGTTGATACAGCATATGAGTGTAGGAAAAGACCTTGCAAGCATAAACAGCAGTCTCAAAATCTGAAGGGTAAATAAGAACTAAAATCATGTCTATATATATATATGTATGTGTATATATATGTGTGTGTGTATATCTATCTGTCTATCTTACATTCATTCTTATGATTTTAAGCTGGCTTCTGTTTTTTCTGAATGTACTATTATTTTTTATTGGCCACTGGTATTACTGCAGTATTTAACAAGGAAGGCACTAGTATAACAGTACTTAAATCCCTTTCATAAAGATCTCTGCAACCCCTCTATGGCATGCCCACTTAGTCTTTCATGTCAGCACAGCAATAAACACAGAAATTAATATTCAAGTTATTCAATATCTGTTTGCAAACGAAATACTCAGCTTCTAGCAGTTTTTCCCCAGGAAAAAAAAGAACAAAAACAAAACCAAAACCAAACAACAAAAAACACACAAGCCAACCAAACTTAAATATGGCTTCTGAAGTTAAACTGAAACTAAACCCCCAAAAGCCTCCACATTAATATGAAGTGACCTGCCCAGTGACACAGCACAGGCAATGAGCTGGTACACATCAACAGGCAGGGATTGTTCACTCTCATTTTAACACAGGAGCTAAGCAGGAATGGAAAGGAACCAGCAGCAGTGTGTTGAAAATGGGAAAGATACTCCTCTGCACAGTGGCTGGCCAAACCTGGCAGCGCATCTCTTGTGTGCCAAAAGCTTACATAGGCTTGAAAAAGGATCAGATGAGCTCCTACAAGAGAAATCCTTCCAGCACCATTATGGAGCACTTTTACTGGGGAAGTTTTTGCTGGAAAAGCCCATTGTAGCTCTGCTTTCCCCTGGGTCCCTTGTCCAGAGGACTGCCACGGCTATGCCCCCACCTATTGCTGGCTGTGATTCCCACCAGCAGGTCTTCTCTTGCATGGCTTTTAAATCCAGAAGTATAGGCAAGGGATCAAAGATCCTGCTGGAGGGTAGGCACTACCCAAGGGGCTCAGACAAGCTAGCACCAAAAAAAACCCCCAGCATCAACAGAAGCAAAATAAAGCACAAAATATACGTACAGCAAATTTATGCAACATGTTTGAAGCCAAAGCAATTGTTTCTCAGCTGACTTCCTACCAGTATTGCACTATGGGGAAGGTATCTGCAAGGTGTAACCAGCTTAAGTCACTCTCAAACCACACACTGCTTTGGTTGCCACATTAGCATAAACCCAGACTTTCCATGTGGTCAACAGAAATGCACACAGGACAGCACACACAGCAGCTCTTACGTTCTCGGCAGCTCCTGAGCCACCCCAGGAAATGCGGTTAACCCTACACGTAGTACAGCAACTCTAGCAGTGACATAGCAAATGAAGCAACACGGAAAAAAGATCAATATTACTGGTTTTACACAGATAAAGTAATGTAAAGAGAGGCGAATGAAGAGCTTGAGCACCATGGAGAATCCCACAACAGACCTGAGCCAGATCCTCAGAAGACTGGTGCAGAGGGTACCCTGGGAAATAGCCCTTGAAAACAAAGATGTCCAGGAGGGATGGACATGCTTCAAGAAGGAAGTCTTGAACGCACAGGAGCAGGTTGTCCCAATGGGCCAAAAGGCAAGCTGGCAGGGAAGATGGCCAGCCTGGCTGAACAGGGAGATTTTGAAGGAAATTAGGGAAAAAAAGAGAGCTTACCAACTATGGAAAAAAAGGGCTGACTACTCATGAAGAGTTTAGGAATATAGTTAGGTCACGTAGAAAGAAAATTAGAGAGACAAAGGCACAATTTGAACTCAATCTAGCCACTTCTGTTAGGGATAACAAGAAGTGTTTCTGCAAATACATCAGTAGCAAAAGGAGGGGCAAGGAAAACCTCCAATTCTTTATTGGACATGGGCGGGAACATAGTCACCAAAGATAAGGAAAAGGTTGAGGTACTTAACACCTTCTTTACCTCAGTTTTCAACAGTAAGACATATTGTCCTCAGGACAACTGACCTCCAGAGATGGTAGACAGAGACAGGAAGCCAAATTTCCCCTGTAATCCAGGAGGAAACAGTGACCTGCTGAGCCACTTGGATCCTCAAAAGTCTATGGGACCAGATGGGATCCACTCAAGGGTGATGAGGGAGCTGGCAGAAGAGCACGCCAAGACACTCTCCATCATTTACCAACAGTCCTGGCTCACTGGAGAGGTCCCAGATGATTGGAAGTTGGCAAATATCATGCTGATCCACAAAAAGGGTTGCAAGGAGGACCTGGGAAGCTACAGGCCTGTCAGCCTGACCTCAGTGCCTGACAAGGTTATGGAGCAGATCATCCTAAGTGCAATCACACAACAGCTACAGGATGGACAAGGGATCAGACCCAGTCAGCACGAGTTTAGGAGGGACAGGTTCTGTCTGACCAACCTGATCTCCTTTTATGATCACGTGACCCACCTGATGGATGAGGGGAAGGTGTGGGTGTGGTCTATCTGGACTTCAGCAAAGCCTTTGACACCATCTCCCACAGCATACTCCTGGAAAAGCTGGCAGCCCACAGCTTGGACAGGGGCACTCTGTGCTGAGTTAGGAACTGTCTGGAGGGCCGGGCCCAGAGAGTGGTGTTGAACAGTGCTTCATCCAGTTGGCAGCCGGTCACTAGTGGTGTCCCCCAGGGATCAGTGTTGGCCCCAGTTCTATTTAATATCTTTATTGATGATCTGAATGAGGGGATCGAGTGTACCATCAGCAAATTTGCAGATGACACCAAGTGGGGGGGGGGCATGTTGATCTGCCGGAAGGCAGGAGGGCTCTGCAGAGGGACCTGGACAAGCTGGAGGGATGATCTGATTCCAACATAAGGATAAGGTTCAACAAGGCCAAGTGCTGGGTCCTGCACTTTGGCCACAACAACCCCCTGCAGAGCTACAGGCTGGGCACAGAGAGGCTGGAGAGCAGCCAGGCAGAAAGGGACTTGGGAGTTTGGATCGACAGGAAGCTGAACATGAGCCAGCAGTGTGCCCAGGTGGCCAAGAAGGCCAATGGCATCCTGGCCTGGATCAGGACCAGTGTGGCCAACAGATCCAGGGAAGTGATTCTTCCCCTGTACTCAGCACTGGTGAGGCCACATCTGGAGTGCTGTGTCCAGTTCTGGGCCCCTCAGTTCAGGAAGGATATTGAGATGCTGGAGCAGGTCCAGAGAAGAACAATAAGGCTGGTGAAGGGACTCGAGCACAAGTCCTATGAGGAGAGGCTGAGGGAACTGGGGTTGTTCAGCCTGGAAAAGAGGAGGCTCAGGAGAGACCTCATCACTCTCTACAACTCCCTGAAAGGAGGTTGTAACCAGGTGGGGGTTGGTCTCTTCTCCCAGGCAGCTGTCAGTAAGACAAGAGGGCACAGACTTGAGCTGTGCCAGGGGATGTTTGGGTTGGGTATCAGGAAGAAATTTTTTACAGAGGGAGTAATCAGACATTGGAATGGGCTGCCCAGGGAGGTGGTGGATTCACCGTCCCTGTGGGTTTTTAAGATGAGACTGGATGTGGCACTCAGTGCCATGGTCTAGTAACCACGGTGTTGGATCAAGGGTTGGACTCGATGATCTCAGAGGTCTTTTCCAACCTGGTTGATTCTATGGTTCTATGATTTCCATGCTTCCTCCTTGTGCTCTCATGCATGGGAAGTCACCACTCCTCACCATGTCCTCACCTTTCCTCCCCTAAAACTGGCTCTTCTGCAGCAGGTACCCATTCCCAGTTTGCTCTTTCCCAAAGGAAAGGGAGGCAAGGGAGCAGCTAATACAAATACGAGTTTTCAGAAAAATACCAGACATGGGGGTTAACATTAACTGCTCCCAGGAAGCTTTAACACTGTCAAAAAGATATTTACCCCAACACAGCTGGAAAAGATGTTACGATGTGATCCTTGGCAGTTGCTTTATCTTCATCTTTCATGTTAAAAACTAAAGACTGTATAAATACAATGTCAGACTTACTTAATAGTACTCTTTTATCAAGTTGATATGATGGTAGCTAATTATTAAATGAGTTAATGTATGTCTTGTTATTTAATCTACCATGACTGATCGTGAACTGTGTCAAATACTTATTAGACACTCATTCCCTCTACACCTAGCTGACACTAACATGGCCCACAATTAAACACTTGTACTCTCACTGCCAGGCACAATCATGCTGTCAAACTTGATCTCACCAGATATTCCTTGTTCCTAAATGGGAGATGTGTCATTCTCCATTTGTCTGGTCCTAGAAATTGTCCAAGAAAGGAAAAAGCAGAGAAAATATGATGAGAATTCATCAAACTGGCTTTGGTATGCCCAGAAATAGCCAAAACCATCAGTGAAGGGTCAGTGTCAAAAGTGACATGGAGAAAAATCACCCATGTTGGGTTGGAGGTTTCTGCTACACATTGTTCTTAAGGAGATGTTGTGGTGATATCTGGGCTAGTAAATGGATGGGCTGATGGCAAAAGGCTTGCAAGCCTGTGAGCTGAGCTCTCCTTCCCACCAGGCAGCATGGATGCCTGCTCCATGGGCGCTGTCTCAGGGACCACAGATGGGCACAGACAAGGGTTGAACCCAGGAAACTCACTGCAATTCAACATTGTCTGGGAGCAGTGACACTTGGCTATATGGTGCACATATCCTTGTCACGCTGCAGTGACTATCCTTCAAAGACCCCCTGTTCTCAGATAGCATGGGGAGCCCCCAGAAGCAATTGTCTCTGCTCCTGTCCCCACGTCCCAGTAGCTGAGAAACCTCCTCTTGGAGGTCCTTCACTGTCCAATCAAGAGAATGGCAACGAACACAGCAATTTTGCCTTATATTGATGTTTCTTCATCCAGTTCAATATCAGCTTTTTCATTAAGGTGGTAGCAGTAACCCAAACACAGATAAGATGCTTAAGAAACTCTAGGGTTCATCAGGCCCTAGAAACTTCATTGAAACATCCTTGAAGCTTCATTGCAAGCAGAGCTGCAACCCATTCAGATGTGGCTTTCAGTCACAGCACTGCCAAGATAGATGTTTCCTTTCACCACAAGAGGTCTTGCCTTGCCAAGGGATGACTGCCCCTTATCAAGGGGCAGCTACCACATGGCCACAAAGGACTTCTCAGAGCAAGAAAATTTCTTCCCCATTCCTGGAAGTGTTCAAGGCAAGGTTAGACAGGGTGTTGAGCAACCTGGTCCAGTGGCAGGTTGGAACAAGATGGTCTTTAGGGTCCCTTCCAACACAAACCATTCTATGATTCTGTGATTCTTGGACCACACTCCCATTGCCTTCCTGCACCACCATTTAGTCCACTCTTACTCCCAGCATCAGCTAGACACAAAAACTCCCAGAAGTAAGCCACCCACCTACCCTCTACTTCAGCCAGACCCACTGGCCACCCCTTTCGATGTTGCCATTAGGGCCAAACTGAGCCTTGAGGTATGAGCAGTGAATGCTGTTGCACTGAAGCAAGGCTACTCCTCTCAGGGCCAGAAAGAATGGAGAAGAGGAAGAGCAAGATGCAAAGCTCAGCATACCTGGTTTGCTTTAGGCCTTCTCAAATTGCTGCTCTCTGACCACTAAAAGAACAATTTCCAGTCAAGTTGGCAAGCCACCTCCTACTGCGTTCACTTCACACATCAAAAAATACATCCTTCTCTAGCTGAAGCCTCTGAAGTTTCTCACAATCACCTCAACCCACCAATATAGTTGAGAGATTTCAGACAGACGAGTGTTTTCTGAACACCTACATGAGCCATCCTGCTGGCTCACAAACCTGCCCCATCACTTCCACTTTGTTTCAGGGAGCTGAAGCTGGGATGTCAAAACTCTTGGCTTCATCACTGGCTTTGACTCATGCCCACTTTCAAACATCCTGGCCAGGGAAATGTTTCTGCAAGCAGCCTTGAAGTTCTGTGTTAGCTTGCTAAGCACGTGGGGTGCATGGGGTTTAGCAAGGCATCTGTGTGTCTGTTTATACCTCTGGAAAACATCCCAGTGGGCTTTCATAGGAATCTGAAGGCTGGGAAATCGAAGGTTTTGAGTTATTTTCACACTACTCTCACTTCTCTGGAGAAGTTTGCATAGCATCTAGCAGACTTAGGATAAATCTTTGCCAGGGCTTTTGGCATCCAAGTTCTAAGAAGGCCTTGTAAGATGCTAGGGCATGTTGAAGTTCTTTTTACTGTGGAAAATCAAGGATGAAACAATGGGGTATTTTATTTTATTTTATTTTATTTTATTTGTTGACTTACTTGAAAGAAAGGGCAGAAGTCAGAAAGTATAATATTAAATAAATTCAGCTAATACAAAGTCTCAGGAAAAGGTTTAGTCCTAAAAATGGAAGAAAGTTGTTTGCTCATAAAAAAGTCAGTTGAAAATACATTAAAATACAGACTGTATAAGAACAGCTTTCTACCTGCTTGTGAACGCCTAAGGGAAATTACCTGAAAATGCAGAAATTGTTATACAGATCAAACAAAAGCACTTATCTATAATTACTGGACTTATCTGTTTGTCTCGGGACTAGCAGCAACAGCTCTCGTCGTCAGGAATAAATGTGGTGCTGTGATTCGTATTCTCTTCTTCTATCTCTTCCACCAAGATCACTCAAGAAGGATTAATTTTATTTAAAAATTTATTTTATTTTTAAAAATTATTTCCTTAACTTTACTAAATAAAGGCAGATTGAAGAGATTTGGCCAGGTAAATGAGGGAGAGAAAGAGAGCAAGAAGAATAGTGAAAAGCTCTTTACAGAAGATTTTCTTTTCTTTTAATAACTTTGGAGTTGGACCTGCTAGTATCTCAAAGACTTCAGAAAGCCGCCTGGGAAACTCCTCATGTTTCTGCTATGTCCTGGCTCTCATCCTACCTATTCAATAAATAATTATTAAAGTTTTAAGCATTCACAGAGGAAACTTCCTGTTGCTCAGACTGAACAGGCTGCTGCCAACTTGATGAGCCAACACTGCACTGATGATACCAGCATTAAAACCAAAGGATAATTATATGGTTTATACGAAGCTGAAGGAAGTGAGTGCCCCTGCTAGTTTGTAATCATACCCTGTTGGCCAGTGGCCACAGGGATTTGCCTCCATTGTACACCCTCAAGTTTACAGCTTTCTTCTGGGAAAAGATGTGCCGGTGCAGCTCCCACTCAAGGATGGACCAAGTGGATAATCATGCTCTACTAACTGTATTAGAGTTAGGGAGGCAGTTTTAAATAAAATACAGTAGCAGAAATCTGCCTGCTGTCTCCTAGGTATGCTGAAAATACACCTTGAAACAGAGCAGCACGGACAGTGCACAACACTGGCATCCAGACAACCCTTTTGCATCACACTTGGCCCTGCACATAGTTTAAGACCCTTCCTTTATGAGTTGTTGCACTTCCAAGTGAAAACACTCATGACCCTACAGTTGCTGAAAGAGAACAACTCACTCCTGCCTGAGCTACTGCACAGCATCACTGGATCCCCAGTGTCAGCAAACGTTGAGGTTCCTGGCGAGAAATGAGATGCCTGTGCTCCAACTCCTGGACTCACCAGCCACTCCAGCATCTGCCAAAACCTCCCTTCTTGCCTCAAAGGCCTTAGCACGCAGTGTCAGACCAGGCACAGCCCTTGTGCTGGGGGAAGGGTGTGAACTGTTTGCCCTGTCTTTATATCACATTTACAGATGTTACAATGAGCTTCTCATGTGCAAGTGGGCAGCTCCAAGGATGGAGCGTGGGTCTCAAGCCTGGGGGACAGCCAGGGCTGAGAGGGATGGGGATTTTGGAGGGATGGGGTGGGAGTGGCCCCGAGGTGTAATCTGCACAGGCAGTGTAATCAGAGCTGCTCCCGGTAACTTCTAAGCCATGAAACTGTCATTTCAGAAAGGATGCAATTGTTAGAGGAATTAGTTAATCATCGAGGGACAGATGAAATGGTGTGCTGGGGCTCCTTGGAACTGCTGTTGGCTTAACTGATTATTTCTAATTTAATGCATATCACACACTCCCCCTCACACTTTCATCCACTCTCTTGCTAGAGGTGAACATGATGCCTGTGCCTGGATGAAATATTTGATGAATCCCAAATCAGTGTTGCTGCAGCCTTTCAGAGATGAGAATTTAGCTATTAGATATTTCTAAGGACTTCATTATACCTTTAGGTGCAGCACTGACCTCGTCCTCCAGCCCTCTGGACAAGAGCAGGTCTCAGAAAATGCTGAGCCCATTATCTATTTCCAAGGATAGCTCCTCCATCTTTCTTCCTTTTTCCACAAAGGTAGATAGAAAGTGCACTGAGGTGCATCAACAGCAAAGTGTGGTGCTCCTTCTTAGAGAAAAGTCCAAGCTCCGTTCATCTTCCTCCCACTTGCTTCTCAGAGGAAAGGTGTAAGTAGATAAACACATGCATCTTGGCACTGCAAGTCTTCAGACAAGGGTTAGGATGAATTGCTGAATCAAACACAGTTTGAGGATAAAATTATATTTTCCACTAAGCAATTTTTTGCAAACATTTGGCAAGCTTGCTTTTTCAATAAAACATCTAAATGAGAATCCTTGGATGAGGAGGAGGGAGAAAGTGAGAAATTTGGGCTATAAAGGTTTATATTTTAAATCTATCTCTCTCAGGAGCTGAAAGCCCATCCCAGGTTCCCTGAGCAGATATTTCTGTGTTTTCCATGACAAACTGTCTCACACATCCCACCGGTAACCCTGGAGGTGGTGCTTGAAGGCGGTGCACCTGCTTAGCAATGCAACGCTGTATGACCGATGCACAACAGCCTGTGGAGATCAAGGAGGTGAACCCCACAGGTCAGCTTCCCAGGATACAGCCACCATCTCCCCTTGCCTCCACCAGCACTGAGCCCAGCCTCAGCTGCTAAGGAGGAGCACTTCCTCGTGGCACTACAGTCAGGGAGCTGACAGGGAAAAAAACATATGGGAAGAAAACCTGGATCCTGATAGCTCTGGAGACTTTCTAGGCAAGTATTTTTATATTTGTGAGAAAACCCGCTTCTGTCTGATGCAGCTGTAATGGTTATTTGGGCCAAGTTATGGCAAATGTAAAAACCATCAGTTTGCCTCTGCACTCTCCCATCCCATGGGTTTCAGTCACTCCTCATCAGCCTTCCTACCTTGCTTTTCTCCAGCCTCACTGCAATTTCCTACAAAACAAAATGCTGCACACTGTGAAACAATTACCAAAATTTAGCCTTTTCTGTTTGTTTTTTTTTAACAATGGCTACATTCACCAGCCAGATGTATTTGTACAGTAAGAGTGCAGTAGGCTGTGCGATGTCAGCGTTTTCCCTTTCAAAGGCGAGTGATACTAAAACTAGCCTCTTTTTCTTAACTTCATCTATTTTTTCTAGCTTTGTTTTTTTTTTTTTAATATGCAGTAGGGAGTATTTTAGGAAATGTTTTATCTTCATAGCTTTTTTTTTGTCCTATAGTAACCCTTTTTAAAATGCTGAGTATATGCCTGCTCAGATAAATGTGCATCTGAACACACAAGCAATTATCCTATTTTCATATAATTAATTTTTTCAAGTTTCTATATGCATTTCCTGCTCATTTGACCATGCAATAATTAATTAGCATTAATTATCTTAGATTGTACCTTCTCCATCTACACACACACTCAATTAGGCAGGCTTTTCACAGCGCACTTCAGAGGGAACACTACAAGCAGTGAAAATGTATCTGTGGTGAGGACACATTTCACACCTGCTAGAGTATTCTGAGAAACTATTACTATTTTCTGAGAAATGCTAAAGCCAAAATCTAAGCCAGAAAACCACCTAGTCTCTACCACATCCATGCTAGAGTCTGGTCTTTGCCCCCCTCTCCCTCATCGTTCTCCACATCCATGGAGATATTTCCTTCCTAGAAGAGAGGATATTTCCTTCCACTGGATACATCTGTACTTTTGAAGTCTTCTCACTCTCTGGACCAATTTCATGGCTCTTTGATGCCCACTTGCCCATTTCCCATCATCTTCCATCATCTCCCATATCCAGCCAGTGCTTGCAAACACCCAGTTTAAAGCCCTTGTGTGCCTCACCCTCCTTATCTCCAGAAGCTCTTTCTTTCCACCTCAGGAGCAGAGGACCAATATCTAGCTAGCTTTACTGCTGGCAGCTGAAAGGGTTTCACCTCTGTGCTGCTAAAAGCTGACTACGGGTTTTGTCACTCTGGGTGAGCACTTTGATTTCCTGCAGCGGGAGCGTGCCTACTCAATCCAGGGAGAGGTGTCTGGAGAGACTTTTCTGGTAGTATAAGACATTTGCAGCAAAACCATTTCACACCTTCAGCCAAGTCCTGCAGCAGTGAGACCGGAGGATGCGGTGGTTATCCTCATCCTCACTCCTCATAGCTAGGCTTCATGAACGAAGATTTGGGAAGGGCTCTACCCACGATTGTTACAAGCACGCTGGTGGCTAAAAAGGCCAATATGAGACAGGCATGTCCAGTTGCAAAAGGCACAGCAGAAAGACTCCTTAGGTGGTATATTCTGCAAGGCACGATTCTTTCTGCATTGTCTTTTCTCCTCGAGAGTGATCCTGCGTGCGTTCTCAAAGGTATCAGCTGCGTTATAGATGGTGTGTCTCCAGACCTCCCAATTGGAGGCCAGAGTAGACCAGTTATGTTGATCAATATGGCCAAGGCTGAGATGTTGTTTCAGGGAGTCCTTGTATCTCCTCTTTGGGGCTCCTCTCATGAGGCAGCTGGTGGCAAGTTCACCATAAAGCACGATCTTGGGGAGGCGGTGGTCCTTCATCCTGGAGACGTGCCCTGCCCAGCGCAGCTGTGTTCTCAGTAACGTGGCCTCAATACTTGTGACTGCTGCTTGTTCTAGAACAGATGTATTGGTCACATAATCTGACCAGTGGATGTTTAGGATTGTGCAGAGGCAGCTTTGATGGAAGCGTTCTAGGAGATGCAGGTGGTGGTGGTAGATGACCCATGATTTGGATCCATATAAGAGAGTAGACAGCACAATGGCTCTGTAAACACTGATCTTTGTACTTTTCTTCAAGTGTTTATTTTGCCAAACTCTTTTGTGTAGTTTTCCAAAAGCTCTATATGCCTTTGCTAACCTGTTGTCTATCTCCCTGTCAATCTTACTATCTGAGGAGATGAGGCTACCTAGGTAATTAAACTGCTGGACTGATTTAAGCTCTGATTGTCCAATGGTGATATTGGGATGATGGAAGACTTCTTTTCGGGTGTAGGGCTGTGGTTATCGCTGCCCTCCTAAATTATTAGGGCAAGGAAATTTTCTTGCCAAAGAAATGGCAAGGAAAATTGTCACTCCAGGATAGCTAATGCTATCCGGATGCCACAAAAGACCAACCATAAGTCAATATGAAAGGAAAGAGCAAAGAGTGCAAAAAGCCCAGATAGTGCAGCTCAGCATGGAGGAAGGGAAGCGGCGGCATGATTTTCCTGGAAGACTGACCATGGAAGACAGCGTTCCTGGGGCTGAAACTTTTGAAGCACCAGCACGAGGAGTTTAATCATCTGGGCATTGGAAAAAAAAACAAAAACAAAAACAAAACAGAAAAAAAACCAGTCTAACCTGCAGCTGTGCAGATGAGCATCATACTGATGCTGGAGATGAATCATCTGCCACCTGTGCTGACTCAGGGCCGTGCCATGGAAGCAGCCAGTGCCAAAGGCAGTGCTGCTGAGCCCCTGCACCTACACACCAGAGAAAAGCGCCCTAAAGCCCCCAGGAGGGAGGGAGGGAGCCAGGGATGGTGGGGCACGTGTGCCTTGACGTGACATCTGCGTATCACTGAGTCAGACTCTGTTCACTGATAAAAGCTTTGGGCACACATGCCATACACATGCATATGTGTGTGCACATAAATCTGCATATATGCAAGTATATGCATGTATATTGGTGTGATTGCCTATGCAGTCATACATATACCCATAGACAGCATGCATAATTAGGCAGCTATTGGCACTGAGAGATGTTTGTGACTTCTGAGAAACTAAGTATCCTTAAGCTACATGTCATAAACCTATCACTCAGAGGATGGAGAGGAGTTCCCCTCAGGGCACACAAGCAGCTTCCCATCCCTAGCCTTCCTGGGAGGGCTTGGTCCAGCCACCCTCCCCTGTCCTGCCTCTGCATGGGGGATTAATTTCCCTGGCAGAGTTCTGTGGTGCTCCTGAGGTATCTGCTTCCTTGGAGAGGAGCTGGCAGTGAGGTAAGGCCCCTTCCTTCTGGGAGATGGGCCCCTTCCCATGGCAGGAGCCATTTCCTTCCCAAACAGATGCTGCAAGGAATGAGCCTGGCCTCTAGGCACAACTGCAGGTGTGAAGCCCCCACACCTGCCCACGCAGCCAGAGACTCAGCTGTGGCAGTGAGGGCACCACCAGCACCCCTCTCCCCCAGCAATACCACAAGGAGATGGGAAAGAACGGGGAAGAGAGGTGCAGGAGCTGCTGTTTCAGTGTTTCAGTCCAGTCCTTTGTGGAGCAGAGTGAGGAAGCCCAAGGAGCCCAAGGAGCAGGAAAAGGGAAACACTGAGGAGGGCTCCGCATGGCAAATCCCTTCAGTGAAGAGATTTTTCCTAATATTCAATCTAAACCTCCCCTGGTGTAACTTGAGGCCATTTCCCCTTGTCCTATCACTGGTTGCCTGGGAGAAGAGACCAACCCCCACCTGTCTACAACCTCCTTTCAGGTAGTTGTAGAGATTGGTAAGGTCCCCCCTGAGCCTTCTTTTTCACAGGCTAAACAACCCCAGTTCCTTCAGCCTCTCCTCATAGGACTTGTCCTCCAGCCTCTTCACCAGCTTTGTTGCCCTTCTCTGGACATGCTTGAGCACCCAACATCTTTCTTTTAGTAAGGGGCCTAGAACACATGTGTATTTTTATATACATCTATACCTGCACTGTTCTTGCTTGAGTTACCTTCATGTTCCCCATTGCCAACACCGCAAGCATGCAACCCTTCTCTCCTGATGGCTCCATTAGCTTGTTCTCCTCCCCAGAAAGCTGCTATGGGGAGGAGAGGGAGGTTGGTGGGAGCAACACACTGATGTCTCCCACACCTAACAAGGCTCACCCTTCCTCTTGGCTGTCCTTGCTGAGGACTACACCAGCCCAAAATCAGACTGCTGTTGCTCAGCCCCAAGGGAGATCAAGCCCATACCCAATCTGCCCTCTGGGAACCATGATGTTCTTGTCAGAGCAAAAAAAAGCCAGAGAAATAATCAAAATGTCCCAACCCAAGTGCTCTCAGACTTGTCTAGATGAGAATTTAAACGTCTGCTAGCCTATCTGCTAATAGCAGAAAGCAGATTGCAAGTGTAACAGAATGCAGTCGAGTCAGACAATTCCAGGGAGAGCACCAGAAGGCTTTCACAGCCTTTGCTAATGACTTAACAACTGTTTGCACTGATTTGGGTTGGCTTCGATGTGTGTAGAGAACAATACTTTCCGTTCAAAACTGGGAGAGACCATCAGGGCTTTTACTGACTATCTGATGGCTTCTTTCTAGTATATTTTCAACACTTTAATGTTAAATGAATGCATCAACAAAATGAACAAACACTCCCTCCTCCCCCAAAAAAGTCAACTCCTTCAATTGCCCTCTCAAAGGATGGACATTTTATAGGCAATTTTCCACCCAGCAGTATTACTATGAAAGAAAAAACACCTGCAGGACTCAGTGGGATTTAGTGCAATTGAAATCCCACAAAAAGCACCAAAAGAAGAGGTTTCTGCTGCCTAGGGCTACCTCTCTCTGCAGGGAAATCCTTCTCTAAATTGCCCATCTTGCAACTCTTGCAGTGCAGGCAGGTTGGGCCACACTGTTACTCTCTGAGATTGCTCCCCTGACTTTAAAGTGGACGTGTATTTAAACTAAAAGCATTTCTCCACGCTTGGGATGTGAGTTTGGTTGCTCACTGAGCTGCACCAGTTGGTGCCTGTCCTTTCTCAGGATGCTCTGCCTTTAAGGTTTATCCTGTACCAGCACAGAGGTGCTTTGGAAAGAGGTCCCAAACCCTCACCTCCAGAGAAGGAGCACCAAACACAGTAGGCACGTGTGGGTGGCCACCACATATGTGTACACTCCTAGCACATGTATGAGACTAATTAGCATGCAAAAGGCAAATAAAGACAGCTCAGTGCCTATTGTTTAGTACCTAACAGCAGGAGGAGTGTCAACATCTTTTTGGGGAGGCTTGGAAATAGATGTTAATCATTAATTCTCATTTAGCACTTCCCTTGAGATGAGGCCTGGCATACTGCGAGTATATTTTCAAAATCCACTGGCAGAAAGAAAGCCCAAAATTTAAGTAGGGAAAAGTGCATTGGGGGAGGATTAAACCCCTTGAAAACCTTGAAAATAACACAACATGCAATAAAATAAATCTATTGGGGGGACAGCCCTAGCCCCTCAAAAGCCTGCAGCATCCTGCCCAGAGCAGGTTTGCTTCTCCTCCCCTCACTGGGCAGTAGTGCTGACAGCATCTTGTTTTCCCCACGCTCAGCCCAGCCAAAATTTGTGGTATCTTAAAACAGGGATGGTTTTAGAGCATGAGGAAAAGGAGATGGATGCAGGCCTCCTGCTTTCCCAACTGCCCTAGGGAGGATATACCTTAAAAAGAAGCTTTCCACAGCTTGCAGCCTGTGGATGCTGTTACAGCTGTGGTGGTGGATGCCAACCATCTCCACAGAAAGAAAAGGCTGTTGCTTTTTTGTGGGACCAGAGGGTGGACTGGAAAGGTGACTGAGAAAGGGAGGAAGGGATGAGAAGGAGGGAAGTCCAAAGGAAGATGGGACCAGGACAAGCCCTTTACCTGGCAGGTTTCATTACACCTCACCCTTCATACCCAGTCTGTACAACCTTGGGACCAACCCTGACCCACCTGTGATCCACACTCACCCCAAGAGCTAAACCTTTGGAGTCATCTGGTTTCCCAGCATCTTCTCCTTTGAAGGGGGCCCAGAAAGCTGCAACTCAAGATGCCAGTTTTGGAGAAAATTCAAGCAGTCCCAAACCCCAGATGTTCAAACCCCAGAACAAATCTCACAGGCCTTTGTTGACCAGATCATGGAGGTTTGTACTATTTTAATACCTGACAGGGGACTTGTACACTCCCCTGCTGCAATTCATCACAGTTAGGAGGAAATAACACTCTATTCAACATGCCTCTGCAAAACCCTCCCAGAGCAGATATATCATGCTCCAGGCTGCTGCCAGGCTTTCTTCCTGGTGGCCTCTGCCATGGGCAGTCCCACCAGGAGCACAGACAAGATCAGCCTCTAGGGACCATCCACGGAGAGAACGGGGAAACCACTTGGAGCAGGAAAATGCTTCTTCCAGGCCCCAAAGGATGAGGAGACTGTCAATGCTTCCCTTCAAATTGTCTTCAACTACTAAACAGAAGCAAGCCATGCCTACACACTTCCCTCTCATGCTGGCAGGTGAGTGTTTGCCTTTTGTCTTTCTGTCCAGCACTGTCCTATACCCAGTGCTATCACCTAGAAAGCACCAGCCAGGAGCTGAGGCTGCATCCCCGAGCGTGGCATCACTCCCGCTCTCTGCCCCTCATTGCTCTGCCAAGGGGCAGCTCTCTGCCTTCGCTGCTGTCGTACCTGAGAACTGAAAACAAGCCAGGAAAGCAAGACAGGACGTAATGAGGGAATTGTTAAAAAAATGCAAACTCCTTGTAGCTGTTGGATCAAGAGAACATGCATACAAGGTCTCTGCATTCCCATATTGCTCTTCTCCACACTTCCTCATACACAGGTACTGCCAACAGACGTGCAAGAGCCGAAAGGGGTTGGAGGTATCATTAAAACACTGTCCCCTCCACGCACCAGGTGATGCACTTCAGGCACAGGGATAGCATGAGGAGGGAACAGGGATTTTTACCTCCCCATTGCTGCTGATTTGCACATAGCAAAACCATGGAATTGGGAGAAAAGTCGCAATGAGTTTAAATGGACTGAAATGCAAACAATATTATTGCTGAGTAGTGTTCAGCTCCCAGATTCTGCCCTCCTTGCCTTGGCAAAGCTTCTCTTCAGTGAGACTCACAGACTCCCACCTGCACTGAAGCCTCCATTGACAAGACACGATTTGTTGCTCAAGAGCTTTGCCGAAGCAGATCAGTATGAAAGGGCCAACACATTATGTGGGACAGCATTAATGTTATCTTCTGGGCAAAGATTGCGTTTGAAATGCAAGAGGAGCAAATGAGAAATAAGGACCTTGTTTGTCAACATGCAAAGTGTGGGTCTCACCTAAGTTTGGGGTGGAGGGGTATTATGTTCATCAACTGAAAATTTTAAGCTAAGATATCTTTCCTGAGAGTATATGTATCTATACATATGTATACACTCCTGTCACTAATCTAATATAGACACATATGTACATATACAGGTGTCCACCTTCACTTGAGAGAAGTGTCTTTGCCTTCAGTGCAGCTGACCTGGCAAAATCTCCCAACAGATGCCCAGAGCTGTTACAAGCATTTGCTTCAGCAAACATCAGCTCTGTTGCCTGTTCATTCTCTCTAATGCAATTAGAACAGATTAACATGGGTGACTAGAAGTGAAAGACAAATGCACCTCACCATCTCTGTCCCACCCACATTTATTAATTTGAGTCCTGCCCTTTTCATAAACTTGTTGCTCTCTTGACCTCCCTCAGATGGAATACCCTTTTCTTTGTTGCTTGAAAATTAAGAAGAGTTCTGGTAGAGAGGGACAGCCAGCTGAAATACTCAAAGCCACAGGAGCTTTGCAGCAATAGCCCACAAAGTTTCTTTTACAAGCAAGACATGGGTGGAAGATTCATGAGCTCACTAGTGGGCTAGCAGCCGCCTCTCTTGACTCCTACATCAATCTCTGGCTTCAAAAGCCCTGGAAGGACTGTGCAAGTAATATCGTTACAACTCTTTTGCATGGTACATCTTGCACTTTATCTCTTCACTCTCGAATGCCAGATGTCTGCTCACTGGAAAGACCTCCAGCAACAGGGCAGACATCTTCAGGTTAACTGCTTGTGTCATGCTTTAATCACAGGAACAGCACAAATGAACTTAAAAGCGTGATCCACAGACTAAATTGGACCACACAATCATCTTTTCTGACCTCTCATAGAGCACAGCCTGTAGGTAACCACCTGAAGCACCATGATATGTCTTTTAGACAAATCCTTGATGGAAAGGCTCTGCAACTTCCACTGATAAATTGTTCCACAATTTAGGAAAAGAATGCCACTTGCTCTTAAAAATGAGAACCTTTTGTAATGAACTTGTCTAGCTTTAGCTCCATCTTCAGTGTTTTTTGTCCAATCAATTAAAGAACTTGCAGCTACTGAGAATGTTTCCCATTGTAGACATTTGAGGACCGTACCTTAACCTTGCCTTTCTTAAAATAAATGGGTTGAACTTATTTGCATCTCTCAGAGGGAGACAAGTTTTTCTGACCTCGAAAAAATAAAGGTCAGAAACTGACAGGGAGTTTGCAGGTCTTCTGTGAACCCTTTCCAACCTGTTAGCAGCATTTGGATGTACATCCCCCACCTTCAAATGCGTATAACTTTCCAGTGATTACTTTGAATTTCCCTGCTTCCCTGTGTAATTCCCATCAGAATTTTATTTCCTTAATCTGACTTTACATCTATTATTTTTTTTTGTATTTGAGTAATTTAAAATACTTCTGAAGCTCAGCTTTGTTGGACTGCCACTCTATATATCAAAGAACCTTCTGTATTCAAGTCTATTCACTCCTCAGTTTACAACCAGTCATATTTTTTTAATGTATAGGTTAATATTCCATGTTCACTTCACTCCTCAGCATCCTAGCAAAGAACAATGAAAGTTCTGCCCCCTCCTTCACCTGTGACAATGTGTCCTGTAATTCTGTAAGCAGGGACAGCCCAGCAAATGGCACATTTCCACTATTTATCTTCCTTTGAGCAACCAGATTTTATTTTCTTCATGGTCTCCAAGTAGGATGCTGTTGGTCTTCCTGAGACCCCTAAAAAAGTCCGTTATTTTCTTGGCATTATGGAAACATGAGTCTGAGAAGGACCAGGCAACTTTTTTAAGTGCAGAACAATCTTTACAGTCAGAAATTACTATCTTGGCAATAGATGTGCATTGCTGCCAATTAGCACAGGTTTTCCTTGCTTTATTTCCAGTGGATGTGAAGGGCAGTCGACGGTCAGCATTTTAACAGAATTTAACATGGACCAGATGACTTACCATGTCCTTGCAGCTGCCAAAATCCCAATTCAGCAGTTCCAAACCCTTCTGCTCAGGGGAGAGCCTCGCTGTATAAGCTGTCATTCCTGCAGACCATCTCTGAACTCCCTCATCTAATATATTACTGGAAGCATGGCTCTCCAGCTGGCTACATTTCTCCATCTGAAGCTTCACCAAGCTGTGAACAACAGAGGATGCCTCCCAATGGCAAACCCTTAGCCCTTGGACAGCACCATCTGGCTGCTGGCCCCAGAGCAGCCTGTTCTGCTGATGCTGAGCCTGTGCTCAGGGGGACTCTTTGTTGACCCGCAGGCTGGGGTCCTTCATTACCAATGGGTGACTGCTTAGCACCTGCTTATGCAGCACCTTCCTAAACATCTCCCTTCCAATCAAGTGGGCTGTAACAACCCTCCTCTTGACATCCTCCTCTCTTCCCTCTTCATCTGTCTCCGAACAAATTCAATAAATCTTTCTCTTGCTTTCTTGTGAATGTCAGATGAAGAACAGCTTTTCCCAGCATTTGTCACAAAATTTAACCCCTGTTTTCTCTGCTTGGTTTTCCTAAATCATCTGTGCCCTTCTATATCCATCTTTCCAAGCTGTAATCTGCCCCCAGAGTCTCTGTGGTGCCTGTTAAATCCTGGTTTGTTTCTGTGCTGAGCGTCCAAATACGTCCTGTTTATTTTCTGTACTTCTGGCATGATTTCTGAAGGAATTAAAACCAAATCTGTTTATCTTTGCTAAATCCCTCTGCTGATAAGGGTATTAGTGTTCTTATTTACAAACAGAAAAGTAAAGCAAAGTGGGACTCGAAGTAAAAATTCCTCATCTGAGATGTCCTAAAAGCATCCAGCAGCTGAATTTTCTGAAAATGCCAAGTAAGTGTCCCCTAAAATTTGTGCCCTTTAAGCTGCTTCAGTTTAGGAACTTCTGAGCAGTGGCCCCCCCCCCCTTCCTTCATACCGCAGAAAACTGAGGATGCTGTCACAGAGACTGGGAGCTCATCCTCAGCTTTTTCCTGGAACAAAATAAGATAATACATTGCAGGCTATGTGGCAATCAGAGTCCTTGGTCACAGACAGTCTACTTCTATCACAGCAATTGCTTTTTAATATATCTCCTATTTTTTCAGAGATGGAATTAGCAAGGCAGAGATCATCCCAATAGTTATATTTTATTTTATTTTTTTGTTTGTTTTACCAGCTTCATAAAATCATTTTTTCCTTGTCTCTCAACATCCCATTAAAGGAAGGAGAAGACAGGGCAGGTTTTCACCACCAAGAAGCACTGTGGCTATTTTTCATTTTGACAGCCAGTGGCATGTAGCATTGAAGGCCGTGGCTGTGTGGAAAGGTGCACAACGCCAGTTTAAGGCTGACCACCCAACACACTTTGGCCTCGAGGCCTCAGCCCTGTCCCGAAGTACCCGCTGATTCCAGCGACCAAAAGCCAGTCCCATCTGCATCACCCCACTGCCATTCAAATATAGACACAGGTTGGTACGTTTTGATGACAGAGTAAACCTTGCAGGAGTGAAAGCTTCTCCAGTGAGCCAGGAAAGGCAGCTTCCTTTTCTTCACTGTCCAAATATCCTGATAGAAGAGAGAATTTGTGGGGGTTTGTAAGCTGCTCAGGGTGTCAAGGGCTTCTGCTGGTGCCTCAGAGCTGCTGAGCCCCGTCAGTCTACACTTCTTGTTCTTCAAATCCTCAGATAAAAATGTAATTCTTAATATAATGTGGCAACTGTGTGTCTGATGTACGTTTGCATCTTTCAGTAGAGCTTTTCTATAGCTTTTCGAAGAAGGGCGTAAAGGCAGCTGTATATAACAACCCCACATTCACCCAAAGAGAAAGGACTGAATGCATAGCTCCTTCCTTGAGCTGCAAAACCTCGGGCTATTGCCAGGTCATATCCAAACATGTCTTGCACCCATGGAGCTATGGTGCCAACTCCCTGCCTGAAACAGTAGCAGCATGTAAGAAAAAATCAAAGTAAGCTGACAGCTCAGCTAGGACCATGTATAAATTGCTCTGTCACAGAAGGAAATCAAAAGAGACAAAGACAGCTATAACATTTCTCTTCTTTATACATTGCTTCTAGATCAGAAAATCCGCACTAACGAGACCACGGGTACGCACGCATCTACATTGCTTTTGAATGCTATTTAGCTGCTTAAATGAATATTGCAAAGCAGTTAGCTTTGCATATAGCTTTTATTTATAGGATAAAATTGATTTAAGCAGAATTTAACTCAATATAATTGTGCCTGCACTAAGGGTACAAATGCAGAAATAGTATGCTTCTGCTCAGGGGCTGAGAATTTCTGAATCACAGCGGCAATGGCAACCCCATGATTAGGTTTGGGCTCTCATCTGGATTTACTGTGAGAAGGCAAAGCAACAAGTAGAGTCCCACTGAGCTTTTTAAAAAGGTAAATGATTAAAAATGAAAAGGTAAAGCTCTTTGAGTCACACAGCCTTGCAGCCCCTGCCTTTCCTAGATCCTGCCCAGGCACACAGCTAAGGTTCCTTCCAAAGACAGGCATTTGCTGCATCGCAGCCCAGGTCTCTGTGTATCACCCCATTCACTGTTTCATCAGTCCCTGCTGGCTGCGTAATGTACTCGACAGAAACACAGCACAGCTCACCACACTTTGCCATGACAGGCATTTTCCTGCAGCAGAGCATTCAGACACAGCAAGCCTGACTGATGGAGCAAGAGCAGTTGCCCTCTGCTCATGGAGGTAGGTCATGAGGAAGGGAAACCACACATTCTGTTCTTGTGTGGTCTGTTCTGCATATTTTGGTCTGTGGCACTGGCTCCCTTACCCTTGCTCCTCTGCCAGAGGCTTCCTTGCCCTGGGGCATTAATCCCAATCACAGACCTGGGGGCAGGAATTGCCCAGTGGGTGTCTGGAGTGCCCAGATTCAGGTTTTCCAGCCATAAATGATCGAGCAATCACAAGGCTACGGTCACCTGCAGAGCCATAAACACTGAAGAGCAGAATAAAGACATCTGCATCCACTGGCAAAAGCCAAGGGCTTAAAAGCTGAACCATCTACAGCTCTTCCCCATCACCAAGAGACACACATCTCCCACCAACAGAATGACAGCACTGGCAGATAACACACCGCAGTATTGATATCATCCCAACAGGCATCCCAGCCATTGGGCACCTCGCTCCCAAAACTCCTGCAAACAGACTGGGCTCCCCATGTGTTCCTGCACTTATCTGTGTGGCCCTGGAACAGCCCCCTCCTGTCCAGTGTGGGAATGCAAAGAAATGACAAATAGTGATCTTTGATGAATTCAGGGGAAAAAAATGAAGTGGTGTCCTGTCATCAACACGAGACTGACTCATGCCAGACATGAGTCTCTCAGGACCACCCCCAGCTGTCTGCTCACATGGCAGCAGCCCCAGCATCAGTGTGATCTCTCAGCTCTGAGGCTGGGCTCTTGAGCTCATGGACAAGCAGATGTCTCAGGACCTGAAAAAGTCCTGCTGAAAGTATAAGCCAAAGCAAAAATGTAGATCACTGAACAGATCGTGTTGCCTTTCACACACCTAGGGCTTCTGGTGGATGATGCTGTGATGCAGATGGCCCCATGAGAAATCAGTGTACCTCATGACAGAGTAAAATGTCCATGTGGACAAAGGACAAGAGAGATTTTCTGCAGGCCCATCATGTCACAGTGGACGGTCCTTTGGACTCCAGAGGTTTCCTGAGGAGGTGAAATGGGCTATCTAGCACATTTCTTTCCTCTCATCGCACATAGTTGTTCACACTTTATCATGGGGGGAAGAAAACATGAATAAAACAATACAAAGAGTTGCAGTCTCAGTAGAAGCAATTTAATTATGACTCTGAACTGGTTTTTGCACAGAAATTCTAAGTCAGAGTTCAAGTTGGCCCAGCAAGCTATGTGAAGCAGGTATTTAATACAAACTCCCTTATTCTTCAATGCAGGGTACAGGATAAAATATTATTTGCACTGTACATCTCTCTGAATGTTTCATGTGGGGCTTTGAGGGGGCCAAGTACACTACATTCCTTCAGTAAGTCAATCAGGTTTGCTCACTGCAGCTTTAGGGGGAAACTGGCAGCAACTCATGCCCTGGCTGCCCTGATACTCTTCACAGGGAGCAAGCTTTCCCTCTAGTAGAGGGGCAAGACCCACACTCTTTGAAACCACTGGACTAACTGTGTGTAATTAAATACTGTACACACAAATACTCTAATTGCCAAGTGGCAGGAATCCCTTTACCTGTCATTTTGCCCATGAAGCGTTTCCCCTGCTGCAGTGCCTATTGGGCAAGTACAAAACAGTGCTCCAGCCATGAGCTTCAGTGACCCCCCCAAAACACAGTCCTGCAACCACACCATGTGATGATCAGCCTCTGGACTGTCCTGCTATTAACTCTCTGCAGGTTATTCTGTTCCCAACAGATCTTGAAAGGAGCAAAAGCTTTTCCTGAAAAGAATAGCAGTAAACACACATAGTCTGGAGTGGTTTTTTTTTTTTGTAGGATTCCTAACTCCATGTATTTAAATCAGTTGAGATGTCTTTTTTTTTTCATTGCTTACAGATGCAAAGACCAACCAAGAAGAAAAACGGTGTCCCTGGGATAGCTCTAGAAACAGATCCAAAACACCGCCTGAGCTAACTGCATTTCAGCACATTTCCGAGGAAGCCGCATATCTGTTTCTTTACAGCAGATACTTGTTTTGAAAAATGCATACAACTGAAGGCTGGGAATAGCACGTGTCAGAGGTAGAAGGCTTCCCCCCCACACCCCCCCAAATCTTTAAGGGTGAAAGGGTATGGGGGATTTTAAGCCACTTTTTGCTTGGGTCATGTTCATTCATTTTTTTTCTCCCCGTTTGATAGATACAGCAAAGCAAAATGGATCAAAATTTCTCATTGAATAAATACATTGAAGCCAACACAACTACCCCAAGGGAGAAATTATGTCCATGTCCCTCTCATTAGGCTGCTAACAGATTCCAAGAAACGTGCTTTGTAGAGGAAGCTGCATTTGACAGAGACGTGCAACAGAAAGCCAATGATTTGGAAGCCAAAAGATCCTGCGGTTTGTCAAAATGTGGCAGGACTATGGGATGGCACCAGGTCAATTAGGAGGCTTGTAGGTCAAGATAGTTGAGCACAACCCCGCAGATCAGGGGAGGCTCCGGTAACTGTGCCTTGTGCTCCGAGAGGCAAGACAGTACTGCTGGTTCAGCAAGACTGCTCCTGGGTTTATTGAGCCTGGTGATTACAACAGGCTGACATTAGGGCAGTAAAGTTTTAAAAAAAGAGAGAGAGAGAACACCACACCTATGACAGGAAGTATTTAAAAAATGCACCCGTCTCTCACATTCATACGTGCAGATCGCATATGCATGAGTGGTCCCTTATCTTCAGCACAGTAGCACAATCAGAAAACAAAAGAATCCCAGCTCAGTTTCACACTCCTGCTTGTGGCTTTCGGGTTAGTGGTTGTTGGAAGTTTTTTTCTTTCTTTTTTCCATTTTACCCACCCAGTCAGTTACCCAGGTCTGCAGCTTGCTCATGCAAAGGGAAGAGAAAAACGTGCTCCTGCTGAAACCGGGAGCTGGTGCGGCACGGTCCTGCCAAAACTAGCCACGGTCCTGCCAAAACTAGCCACCTGCTTTTTCCAGACGGAAAGGGCGTGCGGGCACGAGAGGGATTTGAGTCATGCAAAGGAGGGTCACCTCTCCCAGTGCAATGCAAATACTGGAGAAAAGCACGGAGAGAGAGCCCTGGTTAAGCAGAACAAGACGGTGCAGAGGACGGAGGTGTCTCTGAAGGTGCTATAAGAGCAGCTCAGGGACAAGGCAGCACTTTGAACCCTCTGAGAGGTTGAGCATGCTCATTCCTTGTAATGTCAGTTGGATGTGCCACACCAGCGGAAAAAGCAACCCCAGGCTTTAATAAATACAGAGACTTAAAAGAGTTTGAAATACTGATTAAAGCCTGCTGGAAATCAAGCAAGGGCTGTGAAAGCACAAAAAAACCTGGTAAAATTGAGACAGACCTTGACCACTCTTTGCATCTTTTGCATTTCTTTTGCGTTTACTCTTCCAAAAACAGACGGAGACCTGAGTCTATTTGCACAGATTTAGGCTGCACAAAACGATGCTGAAGTCAGCTCTGCAGAAGCAAATGCAACGATCTTTGTCAGAAAACCCATGCATTTTCCTACAGGATAGGGCTGGAGAGAGCGAGCTGCCCGGCACAGGTACAGAAGTGACTCTCTGCCATCAGCGCAGAACTATTTTAGCAAGCCATAAGGGCTTTTATCTCCATCATGCTTCTGAAAAGTTTCACAGAAATTAAAGTAAAACCAAAACTCAGAGAACAACCTGTGATGTGAAAAACAAATTACTCAGTGATGACCTGAACTTCCTAGAAATCACTCTGCTCTGCATCGAATGCACTGGATTTGTCATCTTTCTGAAACCCCTTTTTCACCAGCCTGCCTTTGCCGGGCAGGTGACAGATGGGGATTCAGCATCTCCCGGGCACCACTGATGAACCCAGAGCTTGCCACCCCTGGGGTGAAGGACCCAGGTCATTCCGGGAAGCTAATGCTCTCCTGAAATCGCCCCCAGCCCCGTACGCGTCCCGGGCAGGCCGGAGTAACTTCGTGCAGAGGGGACGGCGCGGCGCGGGGGAGGCCCCCGTGTCAGTCCGGCGCTCGGGGCTCCGGGCAGTGTCTCGGCGGTGTGAAAGCCCAGCACTGGTTCCCAGAGAGGCGGGTTTGCATACTCTTACT